>NW_015114083.1:41455-43473 GCF_001443285.1 Poecilia latipinna | reverse complement strand
TATATATATATATATATATATATAATTTTTTGTCACCATGGACTTGGGTTGAGATGCGGGACCAACAATGACCGTTACCATGGCAACGCATCGAAGGAACTAGCACCATTGTATGCCCAAGCACATAACGAAAATGCACCTTGTAATCTGGTTATATAACCCGTGAAGGACGTGTGAAGTCTGCTTCCTCTGCTGGAGCTTGAGCAACAAAATGTGTCTGTTTGCACCTGGTGACCTTCCAGATCATCTTGCATATGGACACACACGGATAACAGAGAATCCCCCAGTGCTGCTGTCTGTCAGGAGGAAGTCTTAATACATTATTAACGAGTCCATCTCTGGTTTAAAGCCCATAAAATGATTGTATTCAGCAGAGAGAGATATCAAGGTTGTCCCAGTCAGCAGGGCGTTTCTCTCTCTCTCTCTTTCTGTCTGTCTGTCCTGGACAATAGATTAAAGGAGTGTTTGGCTGAGGAAGCATGCAGGGCTCGGGGGGGAGGGGGGTCACCCTACCTGTTCCCTCACGCTGAGAAACAATCCATATTTTCAGAAGACTGTCCTGTCCACAGGAGGCCAGTCGAAGCTCCACACAGGAGTCTTCTGCAGAGTAAGTGGGGGAAAAAAAAACTCAGCGTTCATGCTTGATAAAACCAGCAACAGAAGAAGACAAATATGTTATGACAGCATGTTAGTACAGAAACCACTAACCAGCAGTATCCTTTAAAAAAAGAAGTAATGTTTTGAAAAGAGACATTTGATTAGTGGACTAAAAACAGCGTTGGATATTTAACAGATACTGACGACACCGAGCTCCCCAATCACAATTTTGTCAGAGGAGTAGGTAAATAAGTGGAACATGACTTGAGCTGTAAAACACATGAGGTTCATTTTATAATCTTAAGAACAATAGTTATCTTTCCTGGTAAAATGGCAGGATTTTGTGATGTAAAAGTGTAGACACCCTTAAAAGGTGTGTTTTGTTGAAGGATCTTTTTTATTCAGTTTGGCCGTCCTCTTTTGTAAGACCATTAAACCCCACATATTGACTCAAAAAAAATATGCCTTCACAGAATATGCAAATAATTTCCATATCTTTGTATTGAGAAATCTTTACCTTCAATAATATATAGGCATACACATTTTTTTGCTATTTCAAGTTTACTTAACTCACCAATTTTGAAGTGAGGTGCGAAGCTGCAGCAGGTGACGCCCAAATCGTGGGCGTCTTTCTTAGCAAGCAGAATGCTGATGTGATCATCCCAGAGTTTGAGGTCTCCGTGGGTACAGCCGGTCACAAAAACCTGACTGCAGGGGGAGAAACTGCAGGCCACAATGCTGGCTTCACTTGCTGCAGCACATCTGCGGGAGAAAATTATTAGAGCAGTTTGTTTAAAAGACAAAGAAGACTGTTGGTGAAAATGTTTGACCTTGCACGGTTCTGTAGAGATGAGAGGCTTAATCAGTGATGACAGAGCCTCAATAAGAGCTCTGACGAGGAGGAAGCATTCATTTTTCTTGAAAATAAGTATATGTTGTCTGAACTCAAGTTGACCTGAAATGAATACGTGTGTTTTTATACTAAACTTTATTAGCTCAAAAAAGCCAGACCACTTTTCTGATATGCATACTCACGCTGTCCTCAGTGTCCTAAAAAATGATTAGATGAATGAGTGCATTGTTTTCTGACACACTTTTAGGATTATTTTCTGTTTTAAAGTTTGTCACTGATGGGAGGCGGGTGGGGGGGAAAGCTGCTGAGCAGAAAGTTGTGACAGCTGTACGATGACTCCATCTGCTGCAGAAGGCTGAGAGATGTTGCCAAAAGCGACAAGTGTGAGAGCTTTTCGATTCAGTTCGTCTGTCAAACTGTGGTTTTCAGAGTTGAGCGCTAACCTTGAGTCTGACTTTGAATCTGTTAAAGGTGTCAGTCAGATTTTATTTTATTTTTTTTAATTAGTACTCCAACACAGAACCGGCACTCTACCATCAGGGTTGATTCCAGAAGGTTTTCAGATGAG
>NW_015114083.1:31893-38250 GCF_001443285.1 Poecilia latipinna | reverse complement strand
ATGAGGGTCACTTACAGTGTTGGAGGGAGCCACACTTAGTATTTTTGTAAGATGAGTAAAAATACTAAGATGTAACATTTAATTCTATATTTCTTAATCAAAGGTTATTTCATTATATTTACATTATTGTGGTTCAGGTTCGTTTTTTGGGCCTGCTGACTTCAATTAAACATTTGATTAGCATCCATAATTAAACTAAATTAAATCTGGATGACCTCCTGCTGACCTTTGGAGTCATCTATAGGATACAAAAAAAATCTGTATTTTTTTTCTCTTTCTGCCGATATGTTTTATTTTGGCCTTTACAATTATCTAGCAAGTGGGGCAACAATGGGGTGTTTAAAGAGGTTGTTCATTTTTTTTTGAGGAAAGTACAAAAAAAAATGAATGGATGAAGAAATGTTACTGTTGTGATAACATGGCACATTTCCAGCAGTGTCAGCAGTGGACACGTCTACATCATTTAAGAGTACTTTCAGACAAATACGGTCTGGTATCAGAAACGAGGAAGTATACCTGCGTAGTGTCTTGGAAGGGAAGTCCCAGAGGGCCACGGTGCCATCACAGGCACCCGCCAGCAGGAGGCAGGAGTCCGGCGCCAACGCGCAGACTCGGAGCGGACTGCGGCCCGGGTGCTCCACCGCCGAGAGTAGCTCACCTGTCTCCGAGCTCCAAACTACGATGGAGCCGTCCGTGGAGCAGCTTAGCAGGTAGCTGCCGCAGGAGCTGAAGCAGCAGCGGTGAACCCCGTAGCCGTGACCCGTCAGAGGAGAGAAGGGCAACTCCTTAAAGTCCGCCGTGCTATACACCCGGATCGTTTTATCAGCTGATCCGGTCACCAGAGTAGACTGAGAGAAGGCACAGCAGCTGATCTCGTCTGTATGATCTCGAATTGTACGAATTAAAGAGACCATGTTGGCACCTGTCGACTCTGGCCGTAAATCAGTCTCAGGGTGGCGCAAATGGTCCGAAAGTACAAGCAGGAAGAAGCTATTCTACTTTCTGCCTGCTGTTCTGTCGCTGTTTGAAAACTGACAAATGTCCAGAAAGTGAAATGAGGCCCTTGTTCGTTAATAAGTATGTCCTTGCTTCCGCCTACAGCACACCAATAAAATTTATCTTGCTTGTTATCAGTCTTGTGACGGTTCGTCATTGCATTACACAATGTTCATAGTTGACTCAATAAAACAGAAACCGGGAGTTATACAAAGATTTGTCCCCTTTAATTTCCTAAATTGCTGTTAAAACAAATGAGTGAAAAATAGACAGTTTTAGAATCTAGTTCACAGTTAAAAACTACTTCAAGATACAATCCAGTGGTGTTTTCCCATCAAATCTAAAAGAGAATAAATATAAATTTAAAAAAACAAACAAAAAAAAACCTAATCCTCTGCATAATTTGGGTCACTGAAATCGGCTGATTGGTTCACAAAAGCAGGCAGAAGAGCAGTTTTAGTTTTACATATTTTGGCACAGATTCTGAAACTGTGGATAATATAAGTATGATCAGCATCTGTGAAACACTGACTAACATACGTTTTCTGTGAATTTGCCACTTCCCTAGAAATCATCAATGAATTTGGTTATTCCAGTCTGTTCTGCTGCTCCTCCTAAGCTAATTTTCATGTGTTTTGTTGTGGCCAATTTTTTTGGGGAATCTATTCATGCAGCTACCCGTCTGTGATAGTAATCCTGTGGTTTACATGTAGTTCTGTCGGCCAGAGTCAAATAGTTCATGTACTTTGTATATCACATTTTCTAAAAAAAAAAATATTTGTGAAATCCAATACCCAATGACAAGAACTTCAATATAATATTTAAAAAAAAAACACATACATCGTCTTGATAAATTAGATTTCTGACAACACTGGGTTCAGGATTAAGTATTTTATTAAATGAAGTATTCAACACAAGTAGACATTCCACAAGTCTTTTCCGTTACCTTTATTGACTCTGCACATCAGTGTTTACAAAAGGTGTGCGATCTTTTCAAAAGTTAAAGTCAGAGCTTTAATTACAAAGAATAATACGGTTATTGCTGTGTCAAATGTGGTGTTTTTTTTTTTTTTTTCAATGCAGTAACTCGGTCCATCGTTTGTCAAAAAATCTCTTCATCCTGTGGCCGGCTCGTCCAATTTCAGAGTCATCTTCGTTAAACTTTTGACAGTTATCAAAAACCAGGTTCACATCAATAACAAAGTTCTCCTGATTTAAATACCTGTAATCATAAAAGAACAGTTTAATTTACACACCAAACTTTTATATGTAATTATTTACTGTGCCTTGCAAAATTATTCCAACCCTTTGAAGTTTATTAAAATGTTGAAAAGTTTAATGTATTTTAATGATTTTTTTTTTTTAGATGGATCAGCTTCAAATGGGGCATAATTTTGAAGTGGTTTTAAAAACAATGTTTTCAACTGGCTTTACACTAACCCAAAACCCAAAAATCAATAGTAAATATGATTCAATTCAGTTTTGCGTTAGAACATAAATATTCTTTTTAGGCCTCGTAAGTTTGTTTGAGAACATTATTGAACATCATCAAGATAGAAGGAATATACCAATCCCAAACATACAGCAATGCAAGAATTTAGATCAGAGCATAATTATACATCAGAACTGTTCAGTCAAAGTACACTTTTCAGACTATTTGTAAAAAAAAAAGAAAAAAAAGTATTGGAAACTATAGAACATTTTCTTTTTAATTATGCACTACTTTCAATTTCACATCACATAAAACTAAGGGTTTTATGCGACCAACTCACTGAAAATTGCTTCTGTAATGTGACATAATGTGGAAAAGTATGAGGGACATAGATACTTTTGAAAGGGAGTGTATATACACATTTATATATGCTTATATATATATTTGGCACAATGATATTAATACTTACATGTTGTTGATGAGTTTTTCCTTAATAGTAAAGAAGTCCATTGGTTTCTTGATTACTTTTCTGTATCCAGGGACAGACTTGAGCTTAACCGGTCTCAGAAAGGGCCAAGCGTCCTGATGGGCCTCCAGCTCAGCCAGCAGCACTCTGAAGGGCAGAAACAGCTGGTCATCCTTTTTCGATTAAGTTTCACTTTCTTGAACTAAATATTATGGTTGTTTTATACAAAAGAAGACAACTGCTGTATGTTCTGAATGTGCATGTACATACCGACACACAGCCAGCTCACTGTTGGGTGTTTTGGCCCTTTTTGCACAGGAAACAAGGCTGTCAATCCTGGGCTCAGAGCTGCCTTCTCCTTTCCTCTTTTTGAACTCCTTGGAACCTTTTCTTGGCATGTTGTTGCTGCTGGCAACCTCCTCACTGACATGCTCTCCCTTCACAGATGGCTTACAGTTTTGTTTTACCTCACTGCTTTTGTGCTTTCCTCCAGCTGTTTGGCTTTGTTGCTCCCCGCTGGGAGGGATTTGACCACTTTCCTGAGTGACGGAACACAGAAGATTTTAGAGGATCTAAAAATGCACCATCTGTCCATTGAAAATCAAGAACAAATTGTCAAAAAGGAATCATTCACTCACACAAGAAGAACAAAACCATGCTCCGGCAGGTACCATGGTTATCTTTGGATTATGGCAGTACGTGTGGCAGCCTTTGTCACAGCCATCGCACAGTAAAAGTAGTTCATCGTTGTCTCCTTTTTGACAGAGCTGGCACTGCTGATAAAACAAAAATATAAAGACAAATATGCAAGATCACTTTGCAAAGTTTCAAATGATAATTAAAATGCTTTTATCATGACTGTTAACATTTCAGATGGTAAAGCATTAATCTATTAAAACAGCCTATTTTCAGATAGCTCAGAACAAATCACTTTATTAGGGATTTTTACAAAACACTTGCTCCTTAGTGTAAGTGTTGCAATTTTTTTTAATGTATAACCAAAGAGAGATATCAGGGAAAACCAACCACTTTCATGACGTCTTGTTTCCAAACAACAGATTTCTGCAGATGCTGAATGCAAAGAGACAGCTGAGCTGAACTGCGGATTTTACCGAGGGCTTTATGCCACCGTCTCATTCCAGGAGCCACCTCCTGCTTGTTGCTGTAAAGAGACAATATAAGACTCATTGGAGAATTAAAACAGAATAAGCAGCAGCCCATATAGTTTTTAGTTACAAAGCAGCATCCATAGTCTCACTTTACCTCAAATATAAACATGATAATCACATTGTGCTGTCAGACCAGAGGTGTGTAGTTTGAGGTCTACCTTCGCTCAATGTTCCTCTCCAGGTGTGCAAGCTTGATGACTGCTACGTCAAGAAGACTGTTGGAGCGTCGCATCAACAAGCCTGAAAGTCTCTCCTGTCGAGTTTCTTCCCATTTTTTGTTGTCCAAAGAAACGGAAGACAAGGGCTCGTGTTCAAAACAGACCAGATCGTCACTGTTGTACTGGGGCTCACTGGGCATCCAACCCTAAAGTAGGTACATTTGTGCATTATAACCATTATGGTGTTGTAGGAATCTTATTTTATTTTGGAGTTTATGAATCAGACACAGATGCATACCTGAATGTGTAAGTTGGCAGATAGGACATTTTTCTCCAGAGCTTCTACCTGCAGCAGCAGATTGCCGTCAACCTCAACGGCTCGCTGTTCAACACACCAGCCTTCAAAAATCTCCCTGCTTATCTTCTGCTTTTCTGGGTCTTTTGTGTCAAATTCTGCTGCCACAGACATGGTAAAATATTTTAGGATCTACAGTCAACTTGCAAAGCCTTGCAAAAGTATTCATATCCATTGAATGTCTTTACATTACAGCCACAAATCTCAGTATATTTTAATGGGATTTTATCCAACAAATCAGCATGGTATAGTATGCAACTGTGAAGCAAAAACGAAATAATTGGTTTTATAATATTTGTTAACTACAAAAGAAGAGCTAGAAAATGAGGTGTATTTGTATTTAGCTTCTTTGAGGCAAACTTTCAGCAAATTTTTTGGGTTATGTATCTAGCAGGTTTGCATGTCTAGAAAATGAAAACTGTACTCATTGTTTTTTGTTTTTTTTTGTAAAAAAAATGTTTCAAGTGGAGTCAGATTAGATTAAATGAATCTGCTAACACAAATGTTTGAGTCTTGCCAGATAATCACCTGGATTTACGCTTGGACTTTGAGTGGGCCGTTCCAACACAAGAGTAAGTTTTGATAAATCTTTACATTGGGTGAATGTTTGGAGTCATTGTTCAATGAACACCTGTCCCAGTTTCAAGTCTTTTGCAACGACTAACAGGTTTTCTTCACCTGGCTTCTAAAGCTTAGCCATTTGTCCCATTGTGGTAATTTGGCACCAATATTCCACGTAGAGACGACACCCTTCATCCATCTTGTGTTTCACGTGCACACACATCCCTAACTTGTGCCCTGACTTGTTTAACAAATGTATTTTGATAATAAGTGATATGAATACTTTTTCAAGCCAATGCAATTTGTGCATCTCAAAATATAAAATTTCAGCTTGTTCATATATTATTAGTTGAAGTTTAAATTACCATTTGCTCGGTTGGCGTAGATCTGGCTCGTATGCTCCATATTTTTTTGGATCTGTTTCTGCAGCCCCCTCTCTCTGATACCCCGGTTATGAAGAGAATTGACCAGACTCTGCAGGTTCTCCACATCTGAAATTCTCCACCAGCCTCGCAGCATCTCTGCCAAAACATGCATGCAGATTTAACGATTCTTCAAGTTTTTTCGGGCTGACAACTATCAAATTATCACAGTGTGTATATCCTGATGGCTTTTTAGTCCACGATACTTAACTTCCCACATACCAGAGAGGTTTCTCTCTTACCTTCAGGAACTGGCTGAGGACAAATGTAGTCCTGAGCCTTGGCTACCTCCAGAGGAGAGAATGACGCACAAGCAGGCTTGTTATTCAGAGGCTCTGTGGTCTCACTCTTGTCGACAGAGTTGCAATCTGCCAGACAGAGGTCCTCATCTCGATTACCCTCTGCTTCCTGGGAGGTTAGATCCAGCAAAGAGGTTATAGAGGAGGCAGAGAGGGACAGGCTGGAACTTGTTGCTGAGCTGAACATGTCATACAGTGTCAGACTGCTCATATGAATGCCAGACTTTACTTTACTGAGATGATAAAATGCACAGTACAAAAGTTTGTTTCACTTCACATTACACACAGCAAAAGTAAAAATGTCATTTTAAGTATTAAAATAAAAATGTTAAAATTCACATTTTGCAAGTGTTTGCACATCAATTTGGGTCTCTACTGCAACCAGAAATACCTCTAACACTTAAAAAAAAAAAAAAAAAAAAAAAAAAAAAAAAAAACCCACACTTTTTTTTGAAAAAAAATTTTGATTTTTTTTTTTTTTGAAGAAAAAAACCTTTTT
>NW_015114083.1:0-28831 GCF_001443285.1 Poecilia latipinna | reverse complement strand
TTCACATTTGCAAAGGTTTTCCCAACAAATTTGGGTTTCTATTGAACCCGAAAAACCCCTAAAACCTAAAAAAAAAAAAAAAAAAAAAAAAAAAAAAAACACCCAGCCATTTTTTGGACAATAAGTTTATGGTTTTTGGTGTTTGGAGAGCAAAACCTTCCTAATGTAACGTCACAAATCCACAGGCACTGCACCTCATCTAGCAACCCCAGCGAAGCCAAGCCCGTTATTTAGCAACCCAAGCAGAGCTCCAGCATGACTGGTTAGCTGGTTTTGCCATTCTATTTGCTGTGCAATGACTGTTGGAAAAAAAACAAGTGTTTTGCTGTTGATCCACCATCCAGAAACCATTTGTTTTCCTGTTGGTTGTGCAGGAGGCTCTACTTCTGCTTTCCAAATATTGTATAATTACACATCTGTTTGTAGCTATTTTTATGTGCCAGAGTAAATGAGTTAGAGGGGCTAATGGGGTGATGTGGCCAGCATCACTTTATTTGGATTTAAAGTGACAAGAGGCACACACTCATTCTTAAAGGAGCTCTAAATAGGCAGAACTGAGCAGAGTAAAATCTCATTATCAAAGAATGATTTTGTGCAAATAATATAATGAATCTGTTTTGAATAGCCCATAGACCTATCCTAACCTTTTCAAGGAAGCATAATATGCCACCTTTAAATATTCACAAAGCAAACCTAATTGTTTGATGCTGCAATAAAATAATGACTGACCTGAGAGTCAGCTGCATGTAGTCTATTAATCCCAGCTTTGGTGTTTTTCCTCGGAGATGAGGAGGATTCGGTCCTGACAAGTTGTGAGGAGGAGATGAAAGCTGGACAACTGATGTTTGAGACCACAGAAGAGCCATCACAAGGAGCGCGGGGCAGGAGGCTAAACCACTCACTGCTTTTTTCAGTCAATACCGCAGACAGCTGGTTGTCAGGCAGGATGGATTGAGGGCTCCAGGTCATGCAGTTATTGTTGAGCTGGGCAGCACTGAGTGCAGATGGAGCTGAAGTTTTATCCGTCTCCGGGGTACAACAGGAATGATAAGGCTCTGTGATAGAAACTTGACTAGGACGGGCATCCTTAGCATCAATGTTTGAGTTTTGATCTATTTTGGCTGCTTCAAACAGTTTGCTGAGCTTAGAAAAAGACTTTTGGAGAAGACCGTCATCGTTGTTCTGCTGGCGCTTTGCCTTGGTTTTAACATTTTCTGTCCTCCGTTGCGAGATCTTTTCCTGCTGCTCCTCCTTTACTCTGACAGAAGCCTTCTGTCTTCCCCCATCTTTCTCCACCTCCTCCAACTCTGTGAAAGAGAAACATTTGGCCAACTAGGAAATATGGAACACAATAACTCAGAATTCAATCATCAATTCTGAATTTACGCTCACCATTCTCTACTCCTTCAACAAATATGTCCCCGCAATGTGGGAGGAGCCAGTAACGCCTCCTGTATCGGTCTTCACCAACAACCATCGAGCGCAGTGAGTGAGATGCTTCAAACAGCTTCTGACTGATTTCACTTTGCAACTTAAGAGAAAAAAAAGCTAAATTTAGACAAATGCATCTCAGTGAATTACAATGCCAGTGAACATTAATCAAAGTAATTCAAGACAAAAAGAGAAGCTCAAGTAAAATATAAACACATACACTCAGAGTGATGTATTTTATGGGTTCAGTTGTGATTATGATGACTTTGGTTTCATTTTATGCCTTTAGATTATTGTCAAGGGGATGCTGGGAGACAAAGACCAAGACTGCAAACAAGCTGAAGGTTACCAATGATAATACTTTACAGGTATATTTCAGGGAAATACATGTAATGTAATCTCAATAATACACAAGTCTTCCCTTGTGAATTGAATAATTGAAACAAAAAACTAATTAATGATTATTTTTCTGTAAAGGCATTCATCATGGAGACATGAACCGTCTTCTTTTACCTTGCATGTTTTCTGGATCTTGGCGTCTAGTTCGGTAATGTCTCTTGAATGTCTAGCGGCTTCCTAGGAGAAAAATGTATATTTGTGAGGCAGGAGAATGGGCTGATGGTTAATATTTGAAACAATGATTTTCCACTTGGAGGATACAATTTCTGACCTCCTCTCCACATGTCTCTGATTTCTTCATTTTCCTTCTCCTCATTTCTTCCTCCTGTCCATCATAGTCCTCTCCTTGGTCTTCACTGTCTTCATCCTCCTCTTCTTCGCTGCTCCTGCTTTTCCTCTTACATTTGTTGTGGACAGTGACGCTGCTGAAGGTATGGTTCTCTTCTCCTCCATCAGTGTGTCTTTTATCTGTTTTCTTTGCATGGATGTTCCTCAGTCTACAGAAACAAAAAGTTAGCAAAATTTGATTTTCAATACAAATGTAACAATATTCATCTAATAAAAGACATCTCAGATGACTTATTTACTCACTTGCGCAGCTTTCCCTCTAACGCCCACTTATCCTTCCTCAGGTTGGTCATATAATCTATATTTTTGTCGATCTGGCTGAAAAACATCAGGCAAAACCATCAACCTTTTTTTTTTGCATGCTAGGTGCAGATTTAGTTGACCAAATGTGAGCATCTATAGCGGTTTGATCGCCCAGCAGTTTTATTAATAATAAAAGGGAAAATGGCCTCCAGCAGTGAATCCCTGGTCTGATTCCCAATTATCTACACTGGATTTAAAAGACCTGCTTCCTTATACCACAATTCCTCTACCTCCTTTATGTAGCCCATAATAATAAAACAATAAAACAGAAGGATCTCAGGAATTTTAACATATCAAAGAGGGCAAAGTATACTTTAAAGCAAGACGCATTGTCTGATGCAACCTGGTGAAAGTCCCCGTCAGCCGGAATTTGACATTTTCATACATATATTGGTACAACAAAGAAGTTTTACAAATAAATTAAGCTTTTTTCTGTCAAGGACATGAGTTAGCCTAACATCTTAAGTGAACTTGTTATTGTAAATATTTCCAAAGTGTATATTTGGAAATACACTTTGGAAAGAGGATGTTTAGGTTCTCTGGAACCTAAACATCCTCTTTTGAAATCTATTCACGCTCACAAGTAAATTAAGCACTCCAAAAATGATCTTCGCAACATTTAAAAGCAAAAAAAGAAAAGAAAAAAATTAAATGAATGTAGAAATTTGTTCTCCATCAGGACAGTAAAAGCTAAAGTCGCTGCAAATTAACAATTTTCTGGAGTTCTTGATCAAATACATACAGACAGCAGAATATTTTTGACTGAAGGAAAACACAAGACAGAGAATGAGCCACAGTCTCCATCAGTACCACACTGGAGAATGGAGAGTAAAGATTATAGTTATATTGTCAACATGTTGAACGTTGTCAATTAGGCTTCTTCCGTCAGTGATGTAAATATTGGTGTATCCACATCAATAGATGGGGAGAAACATACAAATCAGAAAAACTCAATGTGAAGCTGCAATTCTGACAAACACTTCCTAACTTTGATTGCTTTAATCATAAAAAATAAATCTGAAGGTAATCTTACCTGATCACAGCCTTACTGCAGCAGAGTTCGTTAACCAAGAACGCCAGCATAGCAGCCTTATCTGACGGACTGTGAGCCTGGAACGCCTTGGTTTCAAGGCTGTGGGCCAGAGCAGCCACCTCTGACTGTTCAGAATGAGCTTCCATGTAGATTTGCAGGATCTCAGACACATTGTCTTGGTTGATCTCCACATTAGTTAAATGGTCTCCCAACAGGGTTTTGCACTGAAACAGTCAAACAATTAAAAAAAAAAATCTTCAACTGGTTCCAACTCACGAAGAATTCAAAACCGGTTGACTAAGATAGTCAACTGGACTAAGATAGTGGTGCTTAGTTACAAAGGATAAAAACTGACATAAAACACTTGTTTCCTGGAAGACTGCAAGGACACAATATGAATTTCTTGTCCAAAAGAAAAGAAAAATATATCGCAGCACATATCAAGTTTTAGGAGCCCATTTTCTAAAGTTCCTGACCAAATCTAGTTACCAGTGTCTTCCGGCAAAACAAGAACATCAGTATGTTGTATTTTGCCATTTTTGTGCATTTGTCCCCATTTAATATATGCATATTTGACATTCATTTTCAGCCTCTTGCAGTTAAATACTTGCAGAAATTATACAGGTGAAAAGACATGCCCTCACCTTATGACCTGCTGGTATACCTGGATCACACACAGCTGCAGACAGCATGCTCACCAGCAGGTCCTGCACCTTCTGCAAACTGTTCCCAATGTTGAGCAGCCCATCTTGCAGGTCGCTTATAGTGATCTGGTTTGAGTTTAATCCGAGTTTTAGAACCGCTCCAAAGTTACGGATAAACTGCAACACCATCAGGCAGTCCGAGAATGTTTTTCCCGGTAAAATTAGTCCAGGTATACCAGGTAATTCTGGAAGAGGCTGGGGAAAGGAACGCAATTTTAACAAGAACAATTAACAATTATTAACATTATTAACTATTATTAAAAATTAATTATTCTTAGCTTTTAAATTGTGGATTAAAATTAATGATGTACACGTTGCTAGAAGTCTCAACATATTTTCAAAGAAATGATGTAAGCAGTGATATCTGGTTTATGGTTATACCAAGAGTACCCACTTGATGGCACTGTTGTGATCTACACCCGTTCCAATTTAAATCAGTGTAAGTGTAGCTTGGTCGTCAAGTACACAAAGAGCTGTTCAAATCTTCAGGCATGCGGCTTCAACAACATTACAATGATTATGACATTTATAAACAGCTCACATTATGCATACCTTATGATCTGGTAAGCACATGTCTTCTTTTGGCTTCATTAGCTCCTTTGCTTTTTTCTGCTTCAGTCTTCTGAGCTCCAGTTTCTTCTTTTTGTTTAATTGTTTCTCTGCTTTCTTTTCTTTTCTCAGACGTTCTTTCTCCTGCAACAGAGAAAATTAGGTTTACCATCCCAACAAAAGCACTGTAGGGTTGTTTAACATGTTTTGATAGGGCTTTAAATCGATAAAATGCACCTACATCGTTTAAAACACAAATTTACAGTACCTTCCAAGTATGTAAACCTCTTGTGCATTTTAAAACATTTGTTATTTTTACAACTACAAAGCTTAGTACATTTTACTGAAATTTTATTTCACGGAAATTTACAATTTAGTGTAAAGCTAACATTAAATTAAGATTTTCAAATTTGTGGATACTTTAAGAAATGATGATTTTTAAAAACAAGCACGGCTAAAACTAACTCTCCGTTATGAAATGTAACCTTATCGGAGTGTGTGAAAGGTTAAGATGTAAGCTGTAGTTCATCACCTCTGCCTTCCTCCGGGCCTCCACAGCTTTCATGAGAATCATGTGCTGCCTGCGCCTTTCCCTCTCCTACCAGGGAACAGAAAAGTGTGTTTCATCTTAATTCGCAACCGTTTAATCTATTGGGATAAATCCTATCAGTGTTAATGACAATTGTGATAAACAGCTTTAAATAATAAGAAGCCGAACTCAAAGTTAAAAGAGAAAACAGTTTACTTCAGTGCTACATTTAACAGCTCGTGCAAGGATGAACCGTTCCGGAGGATATGATGATAAACATACACACAACATGCATATGTTCTCGGTGTTTTGCAGTGGCAGTCTGATTTTACTCCAGAGTGCATTTTTAATAATATTAGAAAGATAATGGATGCATTTCTACAGAGTGACCAACAGCAGAGAGGTGTGCAGCGGATTATTCTGAAAAAGCCATGCAGACGGAGGCAAGAATATGGTATTAGCTCTTCATGCAGCACATGCATTTGTTGTTCTAAATGTACAAATCAATAACATGTTCGTACCATATCTAGCCTATACCTCTCCTGCTCCTGGGAGAAAGATTTGGCATAGAATTAGGAATCAGAAAAGCACAAGTAAAACCAAAGCCAAAAAATTCAAGTATGGAACAGGAAAAAAAAAAAAAGATTAAATAATGAACAGCTAAAACAACTTACATTCTTCTGACATATGATGTAGATTAAGAACAATACTGCTGTCAGTTTTGGACAAAAATCATACCTGGTGCTTCTGTAAGAAAGACTGAAGTTTACGGAGCTCTCTCTCCTTCAAACAAAGGATTCAATTAGAAACCCAAACAAGAGCACATAAATGACCATAATTAAATAGCATGCAGAAAAGGCAAGCTTGGTTCATTGTACTGAACAATCTTGTTGTCAAACTTCCAACCCCATAAAGATCACTGACTAATGGAATGTGCAAATGAAGACATCGTCAATCATAAGTGCATGTACATGAAAATGAGGTTAGTTTGCCCCTTTGTAATTACACTGATGTTGCAAGGCAATCAACAACTTTGACACTGACAAGTCAGAAAATAGCAACGCTAGAGCGACGATGCCTCCAGTAAGCAATGTATGAAGAGGAAAAGGAAGGGCTAATGGGTAAAAAGAATTGGTAAACCAAAATGCCACCAATCAAAGTTTACCTCACCTGGTTTCTTTTCTCCGCTTCCAGCATTTTTACATTGGCTGCAGCTTCTTTTTTCTTTCTCTTTGCCTGCAAGCAAAAACACACAGAAACAAGGTCAAAATATAGAAAGTAAGGTCACTTTAACACCATATAAAAGTTCAAATTTATTCATTTAGCACATTTAGAAACATCTGTTACACTGACCAAAGTGCTGTACAGAAAGAACAAAAGAAATAGTAAAGACTGTCAGGATTTTAAAGACCTTCCCCCTCCAAAACCTGAAGCATAGGGCTCTCTTTGATAGTGTCAAATACACTGCTCAAAAAAATAAAGGGAACACTCAAATAACACATCCTAGATCTGAACGAATGAAATATTCTCATTGAATACTTTGTTCTGTACAAAGTTGAATGTGCTGACAACAAAATCACACAAAAATCATCAATGGAAATCAAATTTATTAACCAATGGAGGCCTGGATTTGGAGCCACACACAAAATTAAAGTGAAATGTTTCCTTTATTTTTTTGAGCAGTATATATTTTAAAATTAAACTGCAGCCTTAAGATTTCATAGTTTCCCATGGTCTTAGCCATCCAGTTTACTGTGTGGGTTTCTTCTCTGGAAGAGCTGTTTCATGTAATGTGCAGTACCAGAATCTATGTGTAGATCCAGCTTGATGCAAGCGTGATTAAGTTTTATCCTACTTCAAATTAATTGACTAATTTAGGTGCACCTGGGCAACATATTACAGATAACCTTGTTGCTGGACTGAGGCATGCCACCGGTCACGCCATTTATGTGTCTGACTTTGTCACAAAGCAGAGTTCATCCAGCTCAACTGAAACACTTAGGGCAGACCACTAACACCAAAGTAACTATTTTATTTTGGAGAGATTAAAACAATCTTAAAATGTATCACCATCATCATTAAAATGAAATGACAGGACTGAAGAGGAAGCTTTCTCCACTGTGCATTGCTTAGTAAGCTTGATTCTACACAGCAGTTTCCAGATAACAATGCATTGATTATATGGAATTCTAGGCATTGAGATTCACATTTTTCATCCATTATAAAATACAAAACTGTCGTAATAATAATGGAAAAAAAAAAAAAAAAAAAAAAAAAAAACAGGGCTCAGTGAGTGCAAATTAAGCAATGTTTTTATCAGTGATTGCAGCTCTAATGAAATCCTATTAAGAGCCTCTTACTAAGCGCGTCAGCTGAAATTTGATTTAGAAAAGCTGAAATACTTCACAGCTTTTATTAATGAGGGAATGTAAAATAGGTGTATTACACATTGCCGTGTAAATTCCTCTCCTCTCTTGATTAATGAATACTGTATTTTTCATTAAACTTCAGCACGTTTGGAGGGATTTTCATATCTAATTGTACTTTTGCAAAGAAAGTGTTAGCATTAGTAGTTTTTTTTTTTTAAATTATTTTAATTTTTTTCATCCAAAGCAGATAGGAGGCGTTTCAAATTTCAGGACAAACCTCAAGAACCTGCTGTGCACGGCGTTCTTTCTCCATACGAATATGCTGAATGCGCTTGATCTTCTCCTGGAGAAAGGATGAGGGCAAGATCAAATGGATTAACTGTTAAGTCATGCATGGTAGGAAGCAGTGAGGGGAAGCAGAATGGGAAATGAAGGTCTACAAAGTGTTAATGCAAATATGGAAGTTCCAGCGTTATAAATGACCATAGGAGTAATTCATAGGAACATGAATTACTGCAGGAAAAAAACAAAAAAAAACATACTTGTTGTTTGTGAATCTTCATCTCCTCTCTTTTCTTCCGCCTTTCTTCAGCAGCCCTTATTGCTGGAATATGCAAAGGAATAAATTCTGAACACAACTCTTAATCTGAATTAGAGGAGAGTCCGATTGAACAGCAGCTGTTTACCTTGTTGCTTTTTTGCCTCCTTGCTAGCTTGTGCTATGGCCTGTTTTTCTAGTTTCCGCATCATTTTTATCTGAGCTGCCTGTCGAGCTATTTCTGCAACATGACAAAATACCAAATGAAATGCAAAATATAAGAATACATAAATAAAAATGAAAAAAACAAACAAACAAACAGAGCAATCCAAACTTCTTTAATTAATTAATTAATTAATTATTTTAACAGAGGAGAAAAAAAACAACTTCCGGTTTTAAAATAGCTAGGACTTAATGAGATATTGACAGAAGATTGATCACAAAACTTTTCACAATGCTGAAAGACTTAAATGTGCTCAGACTCAGATTAAGGTTATTCTTCCATTCAGTCTTCAGCTGCAACAACAAGAGCAAGCATGTAACCAGATGCCACAAATATCTGGTCTGGTTTTCTACCATTGTAAAGAGGAGTCCCAGTACAAACTGGTCTGGTTAGAATTATTTGCACTGCTATCAAATACACTAACGCAAAATTAAATTTACACAGTAAAAAGCATGAAATTGGAAATCACCTCAGTCATGTGAAACATAGTTTTCAGTAAGACAAAGAATAACAAAGATATTTGGATTTTACGATGGTCTAAAGCAACACCGGCGAAACGTTGAACAGCTTCTGCATGCTGAGTATTTCAGTGATGCAAAACTAACCTTGAGCTTCCAGTTTACGTAATAACTTTGAATCACTAATATCTTGAAGAGGAGGTTCACAATAATATGCAGGATGATGATGCTGGGCTGCAGAAACATTGTTTGCGGTCTGGTGTTTGGATTTTGTTCGTTGGCTGCGCCGTCCATTCATCGCTATGATACAAGAAGAAATGTCCTCCTCATTCATCAGGAACCACTGTAAACCCTGACAAAGATCAGGAAAGTCAGAGATGGAAAACAAACAAGAGGTAAAATAACTTTTTTTTTTTTTTTCCCTCCAGTTAGCATGATTAATTCAAGAACCCATGGAGACTCATTTGAGGTCAGCAGCTTTCTTGAAAACTATGTATGATCTTTTTCAACACAGCAGTAATTGCTAATACAATGTACAGCTTGATTTTTTTCTGTATTGTCCATTTTCTCTAATCCACAGACAAAAAAAGAAAGATCTACTCTGTACATCTTAAGTGACAAAAAAAGTTTTTTTTTTATGGCTACAAAAATCATGTGATCAAGGTGCAGCTAAATATTAGTGAGGTGAATTCAAACTTGTGCAAAAAAGTCGTATATTAAATCTAAGTTAGTTGCATAATCATTTTTCAACAGAAAAAAGAGCAGTTAAAATAAAAACATCAAATTAATATGACATCAGTATAAATGATAAATGCATGTAAAGCATCAACATCAGCTTTAGTCATATATTTGATCAACATGTCATCAAATACTATTTATATGACTACATGTACTCTAGTCCAAAATCATTCATGCACCTGGCGAATTTTCTTTCAAACTATTTCGTTCCAATATGTTTTACTAACTGTAGATATTATGAATGATTTAGTGTGGTCTGAACAGAGTTAAAACTTGAAACCAATAGAAAATCTCAGGAGAGAGATACATTTTAGGAGGATTTCCAATCTTAAAGTCTTTGAGTTTATCTGCAATAATTAAAAGTGGGGTTAACTGTTGTAATCCCATGAAATATTTTTATTTTAATCTGCCATTGTTGCAAATAATCTTGGGCTTAACTGTATTAATAACAAATTCAATAAATAGAGCTTGGAACGCAAAACTTTTACCTCGGGTCCTTCTCTACCTTCGTAGAAGTTACCAACTTTAACTTTTGTGCTAAAGCTGAAGTTGTCCCGGGAAATTTCTGTTATTCCATGCCGGACCAAGTACTGTGGAGGACAGAGCACTGCAAAGTAATTATTCAGCTCAACTGTCAACAGAAGCTTCAAACTCAAACATTTAAAGCTCCAACTGAATCTTTTAGAGAAGCTCAGCTACACGACTCATCATTTATTTACCTTCACTACATCAGGATATTGACGCAGCTTTTTTCCACACGGAGCAAAGTAAGCCACCTCCCCTTGCAGGCGGCCAAAAACAGTTCTCATCCGGGTCTCTCTCTCCCATCTGAAGAGGAATATCAAGAACAAAAATTTAATCAAATAAATATATTAATATCCTATCATAAACATATTGGAATAAATGGAGTTTGAAATTATTTTAATCAATTTAATATTAGAGCCAGAGATAAGATCCGATTTTTAATTGGACATTCAAAGAATGTTCTTCATAAAATAACTGCAGACCTTAGTGAGAAACACTAATTCTACCTAAAAATTGGCTTCGATATCAACAATTCAGCAAATAACCATGTAAACAAAGGCTTAGCTGCAAAATCTCACCCAAACTTAAGAGGTAATTGCAGAGCTCTCTCATCTGTGACTCTCCTTTTCTTCTTCAAACCTTAAAAACCAGAAGGGGAAAATGAGTGCTTTTCTCACTTACTAACTATAAGCTAATGTTTTTAAAATGGAGGAGGATAATAGTAGAAAAATAGAAGGTGGCCATGTTGTTACAAAGATGAACGTTGTACCTTAATAATTTTAATATATGTAAATGAAAACTGTATTTTTCATCTAGTATTCTGAAACATATATAGTCACTGAATCCATTTTCTCATTTATTCAAGAGCATCATAAACGTGAATCTGTTCTAAACAATTCTAGACAACAAGGAATCAGATGGGTTTTAGTCAATTACTTAAATGTATTATTAAACATATATATATATATATATATATATATATATATATACACACACACACATTTATAAATGTACTACTACCATTAACAACATTATATAATAAAGCACCCTATTTATATATTTCTATAACATTGTGAACAGATTTTTTTCTTCTGTGTCAAAGCGGAGTAATTTCGTTAGACTGCTCAAAGGGGAAAATACACACATTTTAGAGCAAAACAAAATAGATCAAAGGGTTTTCATTAGTGAACTGAAATACATTTCAGAATTTAATGCGGGGGTTTAAAAGGCTCATAGAAATGTAGAATTTGTATGAAAATCATGCTCCATGATCTGATATTTGAGAATATCAGAACTAAATTTTTGTTCACAAATACAGCTATCTGTTTTAATAAGGGGCTCTAAAATGTGGCATATGCAAAGTGTTTGTTTTGATTACTAAAACTGCATATACAGAGTGCTACCAAAAGCTAAACGCTTCTTGCAGAGAGCTCATTTTATCCAGCTTGTATTACAGAATAAACTTTACATTCTGGATTTGCTAAATAAAAAAAAACTAAAATTACCACAAATAATAATCATAATAATAAAAAGACAGACTTTGAGAGGGTCTTATAGTGATTAAACCTTCCTACTGAAATTTTACTAGACGACCGTTATAAATATATTGCATGCAAGAGAATAGATTTGTTACCTGCTGTTGCAAATGTTAAAGGAGGAGTGAGGTTGCCATGGTGGTGGAGTGAATTGGTGGCTGGTACACCTAAATGCTTTGAAATCTGCAGGTTAAGCAGGGCAGCACTCCTGTCTGCATCAGTATGTGATTCTGCCTTAAAGAACTCCTTCCCATGATCCTCAGCACTGTCACTCTCTGGATTGCTCCCAGAGTCTGAGGGTGATTGTAGACAGAGAAGGCTCAGTTTATTCCCATCATTTCAGAATTTTTTTTTTCTCTTTTCTGATTTCTATAAGCTCTTTTCAGAAACATATTTATTATCGCATTGTAACTTAACCTGAAAGGCTACTGCCAGAATTCAGACTATTCTCTTCGTCGTCCTCAATGTTTCCTGAAGTCTCCGAGCCTCTGCTGCTGTGGAACTCAAACCCACTGCTTCTGGTTAAGTCCACAGGTTTTAGGCAGGAACTGGTTTTTGTTGGCCTCCACCCTGCGTGCAGAACTGAAGCAGCCTCAACTGATCCTGAAACAAGTCCTGATGGGGCAGATTTAGATGGCGAAGCAGACGTGTCGAACAACTTCTTGGTGCCGATGCTCAGGTTGACGGGTGTGTGGTAGGGAGGGCAGGTTGCTGCCAAGAGCAGCCTTTTTCTTGGAGAGTCGGCCTGGACACGGGGTTTCGTTATGAGAGCCAAAGGTGCATCTTGATCTGCAGTGCTGACCACTCCGTTGAAGTGGGGGTTCAGGAGCAGCTCTGGGTTCCTGCCAGATAAAAAGCGAATGGATATGAACAATGACAAACTAAGATTTTAACAGTACTTTGACTGTTTGAGGAGCACACATATTTTTGCAAATTCCAACCAGAAAACTACAAATATTTTATCAGGATTTTTCTAAAGTTTTTTCTTATGGCACTAGAGACCTTCATTCAATAGTAGCCTGACAGGAAGAAGGGCAGAGAAAAAAAAAAGGGAAGACATGCAGCAGATGGTGTGGGCCAGGAATTAATCCAGGGAAAACTGCATTGAAGACTGTAGCCTCTGTGCGATGCGCCTGCTCAATCACTTAGCCATGTGGTGCCCCTTTTATAAGAATTATTAATTAATAACGCAGCAAGTCCGTAATTATAAAACTACAAATGGTTCATTTTTTTATATATATATAAAATATGTTATAAAAAGAGCAGTGTCAGCTAGTGGCCTTTAACAAGAACAGAGAGGTAAAATATTTCCTTCTTACCAAATTTGGCACTTGGGTCGTACAAAGGAAGCCTGCTTCACAGAATCCATCTGAGTTACAGCCTTTGTGAATAAATAGAAAAACAACAAATAAATCACTGTCACTCACATTGTATTGCTGTGGGTTGTGAATGAAGGTGTAATAAAGGAAAATGACAAAGAAAGGCAGGCCGGAGTCCGTCAAATATTGACGACATACTGCTATAAAAATATTTTGAAATTTGTTTAGCCTCCCCCCCCTCTCACTGTGAGACATTAACTGACATGTTGTACAACCCCATTATCAAACTCTGACAATCAAAAGGCTGTACTTTCTTGGGAACCACCACATGGATCCAAACTCTCCTAATACGCAGTCCTTCATTATCCCTTATTTTTACAATGGTGACAATCACTATACACTGTAAAAGAGATTTACTTTCCACAATAACAACCAGCCCCAAGCATAAGAGAGCTAATTGTTGATCCGTTTTGTGATGTTAATCTTGTAGGAACAAAACGCAACAGTAATTTTTGGTACCATAGCGGTCAGACACTCCAGAAGAATAACAAAATCATTAATCACAGCAGTGGCTTTTATTCACTCGTAACAACAGAAAATAGTGAGGTAAGTAAAGAGTGAATGAGTTAAGTTTTTTCCAAGTACATATTTATAAATATATAACACAATTTTAATAACAGATAAGCTGCTTAAGTATAAAAAACAGAGTTTAATTGATTATTTAAATATTCAAACCAACCTGACCCAATTAAAACTGATAGATTGGAGCCGTTTAGGATCAGGACAACTTGCCATATTTGACAGAATCATGAATTCTGGTTTCTAGCATTCAGGTCATATTTATCAAATAATCTACAAAATCTAAAAAAGGTCACTCAGAGCTTTAGGTTTGTTCAGGGTTTGGAACAGGGTTAGAGAGTGAAGGGCAAGCCTTGCTGTGGGACTGTGGTAAAGAAATGTTGTCAATAGCCAATCCAGTGGGATGTATGACACCGCTATGCCGCTGGCTTTTCTCCTCTGCAGTCGCTGCACTGTGGAAAAATAGCACTGTGCAAGTAGGGAGACCAACAGGACGAGAAAGGAACTGAAGCTGATCAGAAGAAGTCACAGGAACACTGCGACAAAGACTCGTTTGACAAGCTTTTCCATCACCAGCAAAAGGTCTCCTGTCTTTACTCTTAGAAGTGTTGTGTGTCAGATGCTGAGTAGGAGGAAAACAACAAAAAGACAGAACATCATGTCAGCTCCTGCTGTGAGATTCTTACACTAGCAGCTCTGTCATCTAACACATGCTTCCAGCCTTCCACCCACTAACTGAGCATGATTGTTGACACATCCAGAGCAGATATGAAGTTATCAAATACACTTTAACAAAGTTTGTGCTGTCACTCCAACTATATTTCTTTATGCATAATTCAAAATGTTAAAATATTTCTATCCTCAAACATTTCCCATATTGTCATACACCACAAACATCAATGGATACTAATGATATTTTATGCGATAGATCAAAACACAGCAAGTACTACTAGTAAGAAAACATGGTGGTGGTATTATCATGCTGCAGGGACACATTTCTTGTGCATGGAAAGGGAAATCATTTAATTTAATGAAAGATGGATGGTGCCATCTTGGAGAAAAAACAGTTAAGATGATGCAGAAGAGTTGAGACTGAGCTAAAGGTTCAGGACAGCAGGACAACAGCCCTAAATATACAACCAGAACTCCAGTGGGTTTAAATCAAGGCGACCAACTTCAGCCCTCGAGAGCCAGTATCCTGCATGTTTTTGTACCTGCTTCAACACAGAAGTCTCATTATCGGATTTCTTTATCCATGATCAAGGCATATTAACGTGTTAAAATGGCCAAGTCAAACTCCAAACTTTAATTCAACTGAAAATATGTTGTAAGACTTGAATATATAGTCCAATCTGACTGAGTTTGAGCTATTTTTACAAATATGCAAAATTTTTGTATCTAGGTTTGAAAAGCTTTTAAAATTACACCCTAAAAGACTTGCACCCAAATCTTATTCTACAAAGCATTGACCCAAATGACCACACTTTTCAGATTTATGTTTGGCAAATTTTCAGGTATTGTTTTTCGGGATAACAGAAAGTATCTTAATGGGATACTTTCTGTTATTTCATTAAAATAAAATTAAATTTGTGTGTGCAATGTGCCAAAATGTAAAAAAAAAGTCAAGTTTTATGAATTATTTTGCAGTAAACTGTACATAAGCAAAATGTTTAGTTTCGACAATAAGAAATCCACAGTTCCACTGACTTTCTTTCCAACTTGGATGTCTTTTTCAGAGTCAGAGTCGTCGCTGTCGCTGCTTAGATCCTCATCATCTTTCTCCATATTGTCAGAATCACTGCTGATTTCTTCACTGGAGCTTTCTGACAAGGATCCTGACAGGCGAACATCACACCTGGGTGTCTCTAGCGGTCTTTTCATGACATCCTTAATGACAACAAAATAAGATTTGAAAACGATTACATTCACCTCATACCAAAGTGATAAAAAAGAAGAAAAAAATGTACTTAATACAAACCTTTTCCTTTGTTGTGAGAATGATCTTCTGGTGTTGCGCACGCTCAAAAAGGCTATTTTGACTCCAACTTGAGTGGATTTTAGTTTTCTCTTTTTCTTTAGGTGGTAATGGACTGGTGTTCAAGTTCCTGTCTGAGGAAGAAGCGTTCCATCTGCTCACACCTGCACAAAGTAGCATTTTAATTGTCTTGAAAGAGTACACGGTGTGCAATGTGAACCAAACACATTGACATCTGGACAGGTCAATTTTAAGTATTGATAATAAATATTATTAGTTAATACTTCCATGCTTCTTTGTGGTTTAGGTTTCATTTACATTCAGTACTGCTTGATACTGCATAATACCCAATGATGGAACAACAGTTTTTTTCTTTTTTTTTTTTTCTACATTACCTGAGGTGTAAAGTTGTGGATCAGCAGGATTATGGGTTTTGAAGACTGGTACAGAGAAAGGATGCAGACCCAGAAGAGGGTGAAAGACGGCTCCTCCTCTGCAATTTTCCATCTCGGTAGGCCGCCACAGCTCTGAGTAAACAAGAGTTTGTCATGTGTAAAGAATAAACATCCAAATATTCTGTCAACAAACCAAAGAACTTAACATAAATTTATGTAAAATATCAATGCTATTTGGTATTACTCAAACTGTATTTGTTGTACAACACTGTAGATTTTGAAGAATGTAACATATTTTTGGAAGTTTTGGGTTGTCGGGATCTACATCTTTAAACATCGCCATTAATTTTACCATTTCATATGAAACAATCTGGAAAGAGACTTATTTTGTCCCCATAACTCATTATGACAGACAGTTTTCTGTTTACAAAGCTCCAGCTACAAATCCCAGAAGACCTTGTCATACCATTCCTATAATGAATGGTATATCAACTATGGAAATGATAACAGTTTTCTCTGGCTGTATATAGAATAGTGCAACACAATGCTGCCCTCAATGTACTGCTGTGACTGGAATAAGGCACTCGCATCTTTCATGAAAAACATTAATAGTTTGGAAAGTTTCTGGTTTCAAGAAGTACAGAGAGTCATTGAGTAAATATTTGAATTAACCCAGTTAAGCCAGTTTATACATTTTATTTAAAATTATCATTCAAACATGAAACGATAGTTTTGTCTTATTATTATTATTTAGTATAGCATGATAATCTGATACTAACCCATGAAATAATTGTTTTTATATTTATATTTAATCACTTGCAATAAAAAAAATTGTTCTATTCCGGTACTCAAACCTTCTGAGACCTTAAGCATTCCTTACTTGGAAGCACTTTGAACTGTGTGTGTGTAGGTGTCGTCGACAAGCCCATTTTTCCTCGGTGAACAAACTCAGGGCAATTTGAACTTGAGTTTAAAAGATCAAAAGCAGGACAGCTCTGCATATTTGAAAGTTCATCTACGGTCTGGTGAGTTTGACCTAAAAAAAACAAAAAACAAAACAAAGAACACAATGTAAAAACACAAAAACAAACTAACAACTGAAAAGATTTACAGATTAACTTATTGACAGTGGGTGGACATAAAAATGACCCCAACAATTGTGAACTTAAAAATAGATTATATGGGCAGATTTGACTTTGACTGCTTGTACTTTACTACATGCATCTCACAAAACTAAAGATGAGTCCATATTTCCAACTGTTTTTCATACAAGAGATTTACAACTTAACATGGAGGTCTGTACCCACAGTACCACCTTTGAAAACAATTATTTTAACCTTTAAGGAACTGAACACAGTAATGTGTCTTTGAGGTCACCATTTGATGGACATGCGGCCTTGCAACAGATCTCAGTTTACTGAGTTGCTACATCAATATGACGGCATACTTTCATCTAACATAAGGTTTAAAAATTGTTTGAGTTTTCAGTTAATAAACATGAATAATTTATAATGGTGACTGTGTTTTCCACTGTAACAAGCAGAGGGAAAAGACAAGGTTTTTAGGGCATCTTATTATTAAAGAAAAAAAAAAGGCCACCCCTTGTATGTAAATCTGCACATTATTCTGTGGTCATGGGTAATCTGACAGTG
This sequence comes from Poecilia latipinna, assembly GCF_001443285.1. NCBI lineage: Eukaryota > Metazoa > Chordata > Actinopteri > Cyprinodontiformes > Poeciliidae > Poecilia > Poecilia latipinna. Next base: position 11,229 of record NW_015114083.1, on the reverse strand, counting down.
TGTCAGTGTGTGCAGAACTGTTGCTCAGTACATAATGGCTTTGGCCACAATTAGTATTCAGAGAAAACAAGAGATGCCACTGGCTGCATAAACAGAGTGGGGCTGACAGGCATGTTAAATCACAAAAGATAAACTGGAGCTTAAAGAAATCCACAAGGGCATGTACTGGTTTTTAAATAGTTGCCATTCATTAAGTTGGTGTGCTGAATTCTCCAAATAGCCATCCTTCTTTAAAAAATTCAAATAAAGTCTGCTATATAAAGTCAGATTAATGATGCAAATACATACTGTTAAGAAAAGCTCTCTGTGGGCAAGTCAACCAGATTTGCAGTGCAGCACGTTTGATTTTTAACCTGCTGTTAAATATGCACATACCAAATATCGTAAAAGGGATGTTGCCTTCAGGACTATGTGCTGGACTGTACTTGACTGAGGTTGGTTGAGGTGGAGCAGAAGAGAAAGTGGGAGAACCCTTCAGAAAGGAAGGTGGGACAGGAGATGATGAGGCCAGCCCCAGTTTGGTGTCCATATCTGTCAAATGAAATTCAGTTATAAATGAAAGCGATGAAAATAGAGTTAAAAAGACGCAGTCATTGTTCCAACTTGATTCCTCGTATTTTAGAGCGTTTTTCCCATTTTGTTTTTTTCCACGTGGCATTGGGCAAAATATATGTTGACTTATTTGATCATTTTACTGTGTTCAGACATTTTTCTAAAATTTTATTAACAACAACAATTCACAAATGTGGCCAACAAAGGTTTGATTTAGTTAATTTTGGTGTCAACTTTCATTGTAACCTCAATGTAATCATCATTTACGTAATTTAATACGGAGAACAGACGCCCCCAGTGACAAAACTGTTATTGTCCAAGACAAATTTAAAGGCAGCAAGGATCCGGGTAAGCATCACAATCACAGCTCTTCTCTGTCTATCTCAGGAACACATCATAAATCACTGTGCAACCATCATTGGAAATGAGATGGCAGTGAGCCAAATGATGCAATAAAACAGATCCTGTGTGCTCCTTTCAAGGCGTTACTGACACTGTCCGTATGTCCACTGCTTTACTGAAGGAGATGCATCCGTTTACAGTGCACAACCTAAAAGGTCTTTGATGATTTCATTGCTTTTCAACAATGTCTTTGCACAGTAAAAAGCAGGCAAAAAGGTTAAAGAATAATGAATAAAAAAATTATTTAACAGCCTTTTAAGTGTTCAGAAGTTTGAAAATCCAAAATTTAGGCTACAGAAAGACCTAGAGAAATCCTGCTGCCTTATATGGAAAAACTGAATGGGGCAATACCGTCATGCAGAAAACAATATTGGTAATAGGCGTATGGATTAATCTCACTGAATGAATCTGTATCTAGCCCCTTTACTCTGAAACCCTAATCTTAAACCAACCTTTAGGACCTCTTCTACCCACCTGCAAGCAATCTAATATTACACAAGGTATTTTTAATTGAAGTAAATAACTACAGCTCTTCTAATACAAATTATGGCTTGATGTGCAACCTCTGCTGCGAGTCAAAACAGCCAAGTCAAGACGATATCTGAAGGAATCATCACATAAAACAAGGCTCCACGATCACAAAAGAGCAGGCAGGCAGTGTCATTCAAAATGCAGCTCCTTCTCTTTCTTTGTGAACAACCACAATGCTCTGTTAAAACAGAAACCTTATTTTAAATAAAACAATACTTGGGTTTATATTCAGTTTAACTCTTCAGTTTTTAAAAACCCTGCAAATAAAATGTTTAATGTTTGGAACAAATGAAGATCAATGTGTCGTAACAAACAATCTGCATCTCCAGCAGGGAAGATACTTCTTCGCACACATGTCACTCGTTTAAAAATATTTCCTGCTGATTATTCAGTCTGCAGAGATGCAATATTCATTTTACTGCAGGAAGACAGTCGGTGCATAACAATGAGATTGGCTAATGAAATCGACCATCAAGCTGAGACGCATACATATTAAACTGGTGTCTCAATGTCATTTGGTTTTTGCATTGTTTGCTCTTTTTTTGCCTCATTTTTCCTTCCGTATTTTTACATTAATTTATTTACATTGAAGAACAATGTAAATAAATTGTTGTTTGCCTTTGTATTTGAATTAACTGTGTTGGTGAGAGAAGCCATTGCTAAGTTATTACCATTTGCATAAACAATTAGAATTTTTATGAACATTTTCATCCAAACACATTACTTGTCTGATATAATTGATATAAATAAACCATTTGCCATAATAATGCCAAGCGATACATCAACTCTCCTGAGACATTTCTTCTGTATTTTAGATTGTTTACCCCTGGTTCAGAGATAATTTTTATCACCTGGAGCTTTGAGTTATACCAAGTCATTTGGTTGCTTCACACTAAGGATGCATTTGCAAAAGTCCTTAAAGTAAAAGAACGCAACATAAGTAAAAGAAAAAATGGGATATTTAAAGCAATTTCATAATCTTGTGAATTTTCACAAAGAGCTTAAAGGTTGTCAATTCTTATGGCGTTTGTTGCAGATTCCTACCACAGGACAAAACAAAAAAGGACTTATTTAACTATTATTAGCATTAAATTGTATTTTTAAAAGGAGCAAAATTATTTAAAAAAATAGGGAAAAAAATGTAATTCTTGTTCTAATTTATAAGTAAAAACAACAAAAATATTTTCTTAGTTTCATGGAAATACAGGTATTTTAGTTTTTCTTACCTCAATTATCTACTTTGATCATGTTTGTAGTTTAAATACAGAAAAAAAAAAAGAAATGTCACAACCTGGAGAACTCTATAAATATTGTTATATGACTGAGCCACAAATATTTAACCCGAACAGAGATCCTCTTACAATAAAAATTGAATTCAGTGGCAGTTAAAATTTGTATGTAAAGTTTATTAACAGGTGCTGGATTTCAGAAGGTCATAGCTGCTGGGGTAGAGCGGTGGTAGCTCGATATTGTCGATGCACTCAAGTTGCCATTTTTCTTCCCTGAGAAAGACTCCATCTGCCGAAACCAGGATCTCAATGATTTCCTATGATTTTACAACTCAGCATTCACCTTGACACAACCTCCAAGTCTATATGAGTGCTGACAAAACAGACCCTCTCTGGCAGAAGCACTCTTTCAGCTAAGCTGCATTTCTTATCACTAACAACAATAATATTTTTTTACAAGCACTAACGATATTCAAGTGCAAGAAAGAAAATCTTTGAGTTCAGTTTGTTTGTGGAATTATATTTAATGTTTTTTTTTTTTTACTTATTCATCAGCAAGCTCAAAGAAGAGTTTCACTTTGATACAATTTCTTCCAGAGCATAGAGAAACGAGCCAATTATGTAGCAGATACTCAGTCACAGAAATACCACAACTTCGAATTCCTTTAAATTTACTATCCCTAGCACAAATCAGCTTTTATACTTATATTTTCAATAAGGGCAAAGGGAAGGCTTAATGTTAATCTCCTTTTTCCATTCTAAATCCAGTTTTGGCATGCATTTGGGAGTTTGGTACAGTTGAAACACCCAGTTTTGTCTAAACTCTACCCGTCTGACTCACAATATCATCTTCAGCTGAGAGTAAATTGGTTGTAATATTCAGGAACAACACAGGAAACCGCCAGGGCTCGGGTCAATCACAAACAGAAAGCTGCTCGGGCAACAGTCTCCCTGTTCTCAGAGAAGTCAGTATAGCATCAATATAGACTGAAAGCACACCAACTTCAAAAGAAAAAAAGCATTCTTAATTCATTCCTAATGTAGAAAAGCAGAAGGTAATATAAAACTTCTGTCTTAAACCCTTGCACAGCTTCTACTACATTCAGATGAAAGGAAAAATGTTGGCTTTAGAGAATGATGGGATTCCTGTGGAGACAACCATTTTGCCTTTGACATTTTGATTAATCCCATCTGCAGCACTGCAGATCACCTGCATCTTAGCAGGGTCTGTGACATAAAGAGCCACGTTACTTCCTCTATCTTTGGTTAGTCGCAGTGAACAGGTCATCAGTGTCATGACAGTTCAAGATGTCTTAATGTGTTGCACGTATTTTGTGGTTCAGAAATATTGGTATTCTGGAGGAGAGGTAGCAATATTTCATGCTTCAGACAGATGATTTTCAATTGTCTTCTTACTCATTCCTATGAGATATTTGGTCATAAAACCCATAAAACCCATGGATGATTAACTGCTTTTAAAAAGGCAGAAAAATAACTTGTAATTCACCTCACAGTGCTGTAATAAAAAAAAAAAAAAAAAAATCTGAGGGGGGAGGTATGCTGCTACTTAAACACCGTGGATCTGTTACACCCACTCACTGTGTCTTGAGGCGGCAATTACATTTTTAATAGCATCTAAGATACATTTGTATAAAAATGAAGGGAAGTCACCCAAATTAAATTTTAAAACAAAGCCAAACAATGGCTCCAACCTCATAAATTACTCCTGTTGGCTCACAGTAATTTATCTTCAAATACCCTGTGGTCAGAAAAGTTTTCCTTCCCATCCTCAAGGGACTTAATATGCTCTGAAGGTTTAACACTAATTCAAAGAAAGATGTGAATTAATTAGATGCACAAAAATGAGAGCAACGTGTAATGCAGCACAAACTAATTTCATAAAGGAGGACTTTTTGAGTCTTAACCTAATTGGAAATTTTAATCCTATACAGAAATTAGAGTTTAAAATTAGATGTTCAGCACAGTGAAGCATTTCTATTCAGCTATTACATTCTGCAATTTAACAAAGCAGATAAGTTTTTTTTTCCTGACACTAAATGATAAGAAGCACTTGAGAGAATAAAACAGTAGAAAGGGATTGTGAGCTCCCAATGTATCCAAACACTTACTGTATAAGACAGTACTTGAGTTTTATGGCATTGCTGCCGTCAACCTGAAAACATAAGCACACTTACTAAAAGAGTACTGCATCATTGGTTGTCTGGGACAGCTTCGTGAAAATGTTGTCACACAGAAATGTCATGTGGACTATTAGTGAAGACTGTATTATCGCAATTACATCTATTAATGTTATTAGGGTTGCCAGAAAAACATGAGAAATTTACATTCACTAAGATTGCTAGGGATGGGAAATTAATTGATAATATATATATGACAATAGAAATAGTGATAATATCGATAGAAAAAATATGTCAAATAGAATATTCAATAATTTCACTTAACTCCGTCCCAGAATTGCACAGCATTCTGGGAGATGTAGGCAGAGGAAAGGCTTAGTCGCTCAACCTCTTCTACAGAAAGAAACCTCTTCTAACCTTTTCTAAGCCAGCTAAGAAAGATTGATGGCATCAGCTAACTCACTCGCTCTGTGGTTACCTAGCGACAACCTGTTAAGTAACTTGCACATCACAGTTTCAGGTTTTTACCACTGTGCCACATAACTGCTTAGAATTAAATACTTACAAATGTTCGCCTCTCTAGTTTAGCAGTACTTGATATTTAAAACAAACAAAAAAAAACTAATCAATAATTATTTTTAATCGACTGATATGAAACTCTTACATCGTGATACGTTTTCCAGCCATGTCATCCAGCCCAAATAACTACTTCTTTAAACAATTTGGGAAAGTCCAGATGATGATGTCATGGCTTTGTTAACTTTTGATATGTCAGTTTATAACATTTGAGTTAAACATAGAAAGACCTGTGGATGTATTTTTAGGTAAAATCACAAGCAAACAGATTTATTGTGAGACATAATTGAAAGGAAACTAAATCGAAAGTGAAGAAACAGTTCACCTGTTTCTTCTTGTGGATTCTGCTCCGACTTCTCAAACCCCCAGTCAGAGGTTTTTTCTCTCCACTCTTGCTGCATGCATGTTTAGCATGAGGGATTGCTTTAAAGACGAATGACACAACGGAAGCAAGGTCAGCTGTTCCTACATTCACGACCAAGAGGAGTGAATGCTTCAAGTCAATGACTATGAAATCTGATAGGTTTCGCCAGATATAAAACTTTAAACTGCTTTGACTAATTAATTGAGCTCACTGTATTGTTTGATAACTAGGACCAATTGGAATGCTTGCATGATTGAAGTGAAATAGTTTTTGGAAAGTGCCTTGAGACAGCATTTCTCTGTGTGCAGTCTATGTACAGTTTGATACGTGCACATGTTGCAAAATTCTTTCCCTTTGGGGACAATAAAATTACCATTTGTTGTGAATTGGTCCTATATAAATAAAACTGTATTTAAATAAGTCCTGACAGCATCAAAGCATTGTAGATATTTTGAATTTTTCCAGACTTTTAAGAGTCAGGCAAGGGAATCATGCAATTTATTTACAATAAACTGATTCTTCTGCTTTAATTATGCTAATGTGATTTCTTAGTTTTCCGTTTTTATTAAATTGCCAAAATTGCAAACATTTTTCCTCATGGTCATAATACGGCATGTCAAAATGTGAAGAAACAGATTAATTTAATGAAACTTGGAATAAAGTTGCAACATACCAAAATGATGAAAAAAAAATAAAATAAAATTGAAGCGCTGTGAATACTTGCAAAATATGAGAGAGTACAACAGCCTACACAAACCAAAAGTAAAAGTCAGTCAACACTAGAGTAGCCATCTGACCAAGAATTATATGCACTCAGCTTAGTCATCCTCAATTGGTCTAAAATCCTTAATAATAAAAAAAAGCTCGGGCTAATGCCATCAAAAAGCCACTCACATTTTAAACATCGGCCCCATTAGCACAGCAGGTAGAGCTCCATCTCAAACGCATCAGTGGTTTAAATAAAGCCTGCAACATGCATCTCCAGGCGGAGATAAATTAAAACAGTGTCAAAGTGTAATCTCCCTGACATATTCCTAATAATCCACTTCCTGTGTGCTGCTCCCCTCCAGCTCACCCAATCATAAAGTGTCAACACTGACCTACAAAGCACAACTCCAGTCAAGCCTAACAGGTTTAAAAACATCAATCACAGCAGACAAAGAGGAGGACATCAAATTATGCAGCACTAACCTTCAGGGCTTGCATATAAAGACTATAGATTTATTTATGCCTGTGTGTTAAGAGCTTTTTGTTCTGTTCCTTACAGAAAGCAGGCTGCCAGATTGATGAACCTGCAGCTCAGCAGGAGAGCAGCATCTCTGATTAATGAGTGCAAACTTGCAGAGAGGATAAGAACAGAAGTGACGGGGTGAAAATGAGTGAAACACAATTTATTAGCAGACCCACTTTTTTCCTCGAGCCTTCTATAAAGTCTAAAAAAAACTAGTTGGGTATGAAAATACTATGTTCTCTTGTTCAACAAGAGGATGCAATAGCTGAAAAAAAAAATAACCAAGTTGATTTTGACTCAAGAATCTAAGAAAAACAAGGACAAATGTTCGATAATGTGCATACATGTTTGTTTCTATATGTATATATAGAATTTAAACACTCGTTTTAATTTAGGATGAAACATGTTTTATTTAATCTATATGCAGTACTGCCACAGAGAATCTAAGGGTTGCTAGAAGAAAGGATTGAACTACAGAGGTTAAAGCAAAACTTTAATATCAATTTCCTTTTGTTCCACAAGCCTCATGTAAGGGAGGGAATGACAACACTGCATCTGCAGTGGACAAGGACGTGTGCGCTGAATAAATATGAGGCAAATGCAGTGACCTTCTACCTGTGTGTTGATTTACTGGCAGCTACCAGATGCATGCATAACACATCAAGGCTGTGTGCTCTGATTTACCCAGCAGCCCTGGCTACTGAAGCCATTTAAAAAGATGAACTTTAAAGCAACTAATGCCAGCTGCCATTTCACTGAGGCTGCAAATGTGCAGATGCCGTAGATACACACACACACACACACACACACACACACACACACACACACGCTCATTACTACCCATCAGACACACGCTCATTACTACCCATCAGCTACATCTCCAGACACACATCAGCTCTGATGTGCAGCAAATAAAAGATGACAACGCAGCGTAAGTGATATCTGAGATCTGAGCTGTGCAGATTCTATTTACAGGATTATTTTCAAGAAGGCTTGCATATTATTGTGCTTTAACTCGCCCTTAAAAAAAAGGTAAACATGTATTTTATATAATTATGGTTCAACTTTACAAGCGAATTTATGAACACATATTGGCTCTACAACAAGTTAAGAGGATTCTCGAGGCATTAATTTGCACGCACTGTTAAATAATCTAAACAAAATAATGAAAAATAAGACAGTAGTTAATTGAGGTAGTGCAAACTTTCTGTGAACTCAGAGATAACGTGAAGATACACTTGAGATGATTCCAACTGAACACCAAGTTTTACACCATTGATAAATCATTTATACTAAAAACAAACATGAAGTTACAATCTTAAGGCATGTGGCTGATAGATAAATTTCCATAATTACATTGGTAACTGCGACCAAAAGTGGCATAAAAAAAAATCTACCGTCTAAGGATAAAACCATAAAAATTAGACAAATGTGCTGGAGGCCTCATGTCAATGAAGCAATGATATCACTTACATGAAATAACAAGTAAGCAGTGTATGAATGAATATGCACTGCATGTGTGTATGTGTTTGTTGGCAATTGTTACTGTAAAAATGTGTTAACGGTATGAAGGGAATGTTTGCTAAGCAGAGTATCGGGAAAGCATTTGAGATAACCTTCTAATACTTTCTTCACATTAAAAGGTTTTCATATAGTTCCTTAGGAGTTGATGGAATCACAACATGTTGAATATCCTTCCACAATCTCCTCACAATAGTTCCCTGAAACTTTATACCATTTATTCTGACAGTACTGTTGTAACAGAGTCAGACTTGTAGAACAATGCTCACGCACACACCTTTTCAAGCTGTGCCCACACATTTTATATTGTACAGAGATCAGGGCTTTAAGATGAACAATCCAAACTACAGACTTTGTTGTCCTTAAATGATTTTATAATAATTTGATGGTATGTGCAGGATAAATGTCAATTTGGAAAACCATTTACATCAAAACTTTTAATGTCCCGCCAGATATCTGTAGATATTTCATTGATATTTTGTGATGATCTACTTTGTGTCCCAGCCACTCCCTCCATAACATGAAGCTGCTGCCACTGTGTATTAAAGATGAACACATTTCACACCAAACACATCAAGATATCAAACTTTTCCTCTTCCTGATTGGAGCCATGGCTGGTGTTTCCTGTGGCGCTTAAACTTGCATGTAATTGAAAATTGATGTGGTGCCCTTTTTATGTCTGAAATACACACAGACTCAGAATCAGACAGGTGAAGGTCCACAATTTTCTTGCAAATATTTTTTGCACTTTTTAAATTTTCCCTTGACATCACACAAGGTAAGCAGTGTGTCTGATGTGTTGCCTTAATGGATTCACAGATTTGCTAATTAACTCAAAAGTTGTGAATTTATCAAAAGCTTCCATCTTCTGGGATTTCACTAATGACTTAGCGACAGGATAATCTTTAACTTCTGTATTTGTAAAAGTCATTCATATCTAAAAATAAAAATAAAAATAAAAAATCCGCCATTAAGCAAAATAAATAAAATAATTAGTAAACCCAACACACTATTTGTTCATTCAGTCCCTTTAAACCCATGTAAGAACCTCAAAATAATCTGACTTCATAATAATAATATGTGTATATCCAGAAATAATGATACAAATAATACATAAAAGCTCTAATAATACACAGATGCTCTAAGTAACTTTTAAAATACAAACGTGGACATTTTTCCGTTCGTCTTTTCTAGGACTTCCGTGTTACCAATATTTAACTCCATAAGAAAATAATTCAAGTCAAACTAAAGTAAATTTAAAAATGTCTTCCGTCAGTTGAAAGTAACTGCTGTTTGGATCAGCTCACACCGGTGTCGTATTTAAATAATGACTAAAGCCAGCAGTTACATGAGGTAAGAATTTTGTATCCAAGTGCCCATTTCCACATGACAACAGCTGTATTCTAAACAAAGTTTAGCGCAACACGACGCTTTATATTAGTAATTACAACTTTTTAATTTTGAAATTGTCGTGTTAAACTTTAGCTGCGCTACAAAAATGAGGTAACTGCAGAGAAGGATGCTTTTTGGTCTAATGAGTTCAGAGAGCATTAGCTCTTCGCCTTGGCGACAGCCTATACGTTTGTCACAATACAGAGATAGTAAGAACACGAGAGCCTCAATTACAGGGCAACACGCCAAAATAAATAAATAAATAAATAAATAAATAAAAATCCCCGCATTTCTTAAAAATGGAAAAACGCACACTTACTTTCCAGTTTTGAATCTCTTTTGAGGATTCGCTGATAAAACGGGTGCTGGTTATTAACTGAGTCCGATTGAAGAGTGTTGTTCTGTTACCGCAGATTGAAATGACTCCGATCTGAGCAAGTGAAGCGAAGTGACGTCAGAAAAGGTTTTTTTTTTTTTTTTTTTTTTTTTTTTACAGCGAGAACTTTTGACCCCAGATCTGTAGCCGCACGAACAATCCGTCACCTTTGTATGGCATGCAATTGTAGCTTTTAATTGAATAGCAATGCACAGAACTCTTCAACCTGCGACTTTACATGTGGGTATTTGTGGCTTAAAGACTTGGCCAAAAATGCATTTCAAACTGAGGAATTTTTTTTTAAATAGACAGTACTCATGTAAATCAATACTCCATATTTTTGTTTTATTTAAAAGCAAAAAGTCCAAATAAAATAAAATAAAATAAATAAATAAATAAATAAATAAATAAATAAATAAATAAATAAAAAATAAAAAATCTAAGAAATTATTAAAGCAGGTAGAAATGTATTTGGTAAAAGTTAACTTTTTACCAAATAGAAAAAAATGTAACCTGTTTTTTTTTTGTTACTTTAAACGTAACACTTAACTTTATGTGATGACAATTTATGTCATCACAGCTGACATAAACTTTCTTAAACTTTATGTCAGCTGTGATGATCTCATCATAGATCATTTTTGCTATGATCTATGATGATCATAGCAAAAAAATGGCTCTTTGCTTTTCAAGGATTGTTGACCCCTGCTTTAAGTTTAAGACTAAACTGCAGATTTTTGTATAGATTCAGTTTGTGTTGTGCTATAAATACAAGATATCTCTGTCTGAGTAGTACTTGAATTTCTTACTATTTTCTGTTGTTGAATATTAATAGGATAATCTGTTTTCAAATATTAGGACTCAGCAGTGAGCTGTCCAGTTTTGTGAGGCAGTTTTATGGAGTTAGATTTGTTTCACAA
>NW_015114082.1:120185-168685 GCF_001443285.1 Poecilia latipinna | reverse complement strand
AAAAAATAGAAGTTGGAAAAATGAGTTGATACTGAGCAGTCACAGAAGGGTTTTGTTACCCTAGTTACAGACATTTAGTCTTTCCTGAAAAGCATCAATGATGGCGCCAAAAATATGAATCCGACTGCTCCAACAGGTCATCTGGAGGTAATCTCAAACTTCGGGCCCAAAAAAAAAAAAAAAATTGTCTTGACTTCAGGAAAATGTTGGTTGGCAGTCGAAATGGAAATATGCAATCAACTGTGTCATGTTTTTCTTGTCCATCATCAGACTGGAGAGAATTATTTCCATTTTAAATAACAGGGGCGCTGAAGAACAGTAAATTGTTATAAATCTGAGGAGTGAACATTTTTATAGACGCCATAAAGCAAGCGAAATGTTTTGGTTGTGTTTTTATCGTTTCATTGATATGATGGATTTTTTTTTGACATTTCTCATTTTGAAACTGCCCCGTTTTAGTGTTTTGACCTGCCAGGATTTTAACTTTACTTTCTTTTTACTTCTTGATCCGTGTAGTTCATTAAAAGCTGAAAAGTAGAAACGTATTGTTGCTTCAAGCTAACAGTTTTACTGCTCATGCCCAGTTGTCCTCAACCACAAAATTCTCAGCTCATGGATTTCACTTAGTATAATTCAACAGTTACAGTTGCTGAATTTTCTTGGATTAAAATACCACATTCTGCATGTGAATTACTTGAAATGAATTATTTTTTAAGTGGTAAAAAAATATACACTGCTCGAAAAAATAAAGGGAACACTCAAATAACATATCCTAGATCTGAATGAATGAAATATTCTCATTGAATACTTTGTTTTGTACAAAGTTGAATGTGCTGACAACAAAATCACACAAAAATCATCAATGGAAATCAAATTTATTAACCAATGGAGGCCTGGATTTGGAGCCACACACAAAATTAAAGTGAAATGTTCCCTTTATTTTTTTTGAGCAGTATATTTAAAACTAAGCTTACAAATTACCTTTGGTTAGCTTTTTGATTTGTCTATTTTAGAATATAATTGAAGTAATATTTCGCAAAATTACAATACTATATAACAGACAAATGATGGATTAGATTGTTATTGTCTATGGGGAACATTTTACCAGTTACTGTTCTAAGCTCTTGTGAAGAAATATCACTTTATCTTCCTAAAAAACTACCTCAATACTACGCCAGCTTAAAGCAATGGAAACTGTGCATTGACATGTAAATATGCGTCTAAGTACAATTAAGTTATTATTCCTAACCCTTGCGGTTTTAGGTCTAAAGTGGACTTTTAATAGATTTCTGATGCAGGTCAAAATCGTTGAACTCTGCTTCGCCTAAAAGCTTAGGTCTTGGTTCGGTTGAAGTGAACTCTGAAACAGTTTGAATGCCTATGTGGATGCAAGCAGATATCAGACTACAGAGCACTCTGGGTAAATGCAACCAAAACAAACGCACGAGTTTAGCACTAGCCCAAGAAATGGCTCATGGTCTTCCACCAAAGACAAGAGAGAAATCCAACAGCCACTAAAATCTGATGGAACTCCATTTTCATCCCAACAAGCCAGATGTTTATCACCAGGCTGAAAGAAAGTAGGCCAGTGTGACAATTGGAGTAGGTGGGACCTGGGAGCCCCTTCAGGCTCCTATCAAAGATCTGGTCCAATTCTTCAGGGAATTAGCAAACAAGCACTGGGAAGTCGGCGACAAAACACAGACGAACCTCCCAGCACGCCGGCAGCAGCCACCCAAAGACTGAGGCCTTTCCAGGAGGTTCTCCTTTCAATGCAAGAATTTTACACATTTCAATGGCCATTACAACTTCAAAGAATCTAATTTTCATCATTGTCTGTCATCTGCCAGTTGATTTGTAGAGAGGGGGTCATTTTCCATGAACTCCACACAAAAGCCCGCCTTTCTTCTTGCCAAGGAGCCTGCGATGGCATCTAAGCCCAGTAAATTACAGGTCTAACCGCGAAACTACAGCTTGTTTTAGTGAAACATCTTTTTGCTGCGCTTAGAGGCAAGTACAGCCTGAATTTAATCATAAACAAGATCTGCACATTGAAAAGATTGTTAAAATGAAAGGAAAAGGACAGACAAAAGGAGGAGGGATGAGGGGGGCTGGACTTCGCAAGTGCTTGGTAATTATTTCCGGCTGCCCTATCTACTTAACCTTAACAATTCCTTCTTGTCACAAAGAGGAGGAAAAACATGTTCTCCTCACCCAGAGGGGGTAATGGTTCATGACACAATAACACACAACATAGTGTTGCATAGCAGCAAAAACGATGTTTCTTCACCAGCTTGGTGATCGGAAATGTGTCTTGAATTTAGTTTTTATTTTCAAGGGTGTTCAAAGATCTGCATTCCCATAAATGGGAGGATAGAAACCTTTTGAAAGTCTTGGAGCGGAGACCAAAACCTAAAACTCACCCTTCTGTACATTTAAACATGAAATAAATCATATCTGCAATCAGAAACTTTCTTTTTGCCGACTTAGTTCTGGTGGCTGGATGCAGGAAAATCTTTCTTTGAGCCACACTAGAAATGATGCCTCTGGGATTAGCAGGTCAGACTATGGTTCCGCGTATGTAGTTACATAAACCATAACTGACACATGGGGCCCATGCATGGTACACTGGTGTGGTAATTTGTCCAGATGTAGCAGACCTTAAATCATATCGTAGGGAGTGGATCTGCACATAAACAGAGCCAAACAAGAACTCTGCCAAATCACTGAAAACCTTCTGCTCATTATCCGGCTTTGCATGCAGAAATACAAGTCTAGACCTCTATGATGCTCTTCTTGCATTACACCCGAGAGGTAGGAGGGTTATCGGCATAGCAGGCTCACCCACAATGCCCGGATTCACAAAGGAGGGTGGGGGTGGGGGGGGATGATTGTGGCTGGAATGTGGTGTGTTCCCAGGAGGACTAGAAAGGGTCGTCACAAAAGGAAAACCCACACGGTGGGCACTTTTTCTTCTGCCATGTACAGGAAGCAAAATGAGAACTATCAAGTTTGACACTATTCAGAGGGCCTTCACAGGGCCCTACAATACCTGGCTGGGCAGACAGAATGGCGGGCTTTAAGAAAGGAGGGTGGGGGAGATTGGCTGGCAAAGTCTTCGTCACGTGAAAGCGTGTCAATATTTCTGACACCTCCTGGCTACGGGCCAAATAAAAGCGCATAGGAGGCTGTCGCTGTGGGGCTGCTGGCCCACCAGACTGCTGAAAGCTGGTACCCCTAATACTCCAACAGAGACCTGGAGCTGAACACTTCTGGGTAAACAACAAAGAAATCTCAAAGTGCTTTAGTCTGGAGGAAAGAAAAACTGCTGGAAAGAAGGGTGTTGATAATATGAGCTTTAAACTTTGAGAATCTTGAGCTGATGGTGCTAAACGCTAAACCAAACACCTGTAGCACTTATGAGTAATGTTAAAATCTAATTACCTAAGGTTTCTAGAAACAATTAGATCCACATGTTGCTCAATAAAACTGAAACTGCATTACATTCCCTGTCGAATGTTTGGAACGTTTGACGGGGAATGTTTGGAGTAAAAGTCTGCGTTTTCTTTCCTCCTTGAATGTCGTGCTGGTCCAAGTTGAAAAACAAACAAAAAAAAAGCTCAGCTGGCTCACGCTTTTGGACGCAAAGCGCTCCAGGAAATTCATTCTCTAGTAACAGACATGTGAACAAGTGTCAATATGAAGGCTGAAAAATGCTGAAGGCTCTCTCACAAAATAAAAACCATGAAAACACACAACATGGCAAACAAATAAAACGACAAATGGAAACAGACCGAAAAAGTATATATGGAAAAGCACATTTTGATTTCCATTTAATTAGAAAAAGGATCAACTGTGAATGATGAATTGGACATTTAGAAGATGCTTTTTACATAATCTGTTTAATCGAAGGAAACCGTGAGAGGGAGAGCAGTTCCAACTGGAAACTTTATTGCTTTAGAAGAGTCGTGTGGTGGACCTTCGATAAAACTAAGGAGAACTTAACAATTTACATCACACAAGTTTTTAACGCATCCTAGACAACTTTTTAATGTGACATTAAAAATTAAACAAACAAATCAGACCTAAATAAGTCCTTGATTTATCTTAAGTACCTCCTAACGTGTCAGGAATACTGACCATGGACCATAATGCAATGGGCTGAGTGAGCTGTAAGTAGAGAAATGATGACTGTAGTTCAGATATTCACTCATTTTTACACCATGCATAGTTACCAACCAGTCAATGCATTGATTATATTACAGAGAATTCAGTCACTTAAACTTCCCCTATGACGTTATCATCATTCGCAAGGAGAAAAAACAAACTTTTAAAGGTAGATTCTCAGATCATTTTGCCAAATCAGCACTAAGCATGGTTGGACACAAAGTCAGCGGATGGGACTAGATGAAAATATTAGCATTTAACCAGGCATTCAGCAGAGGTTCCTATATCTACAAAGGGTTTAAAGTTTTAAGGTTTTGCCTTGTTGCAAACCTGTTTGATACCTTCATCTGTCTGTAGTTTAACAGAATCCAGTGCCTCTGCCCATGTCTGTCTGTCAGTGTTCACTCACTAAATTTTCTTCAAAGAGACAACATAGAAAATGTGCAACAGGAAGACTGACATGTAGGCATGAGACAATTAACTGCCGTCTGTTTAGAGGAAGTAGGGATCTGTCTGAAAGAGGGAGTTAGGAGACAGGACTTTACCACCTAAATTCTCTGAGTCGGTTATTTTATTTTTAGCTTCAGGGATCAAATGGCAAACAGCAGAAGTGTTGTGTTCAGGTTTCAAAGTAAAAGAAAATCACAAAAAAAAACCAAGAATGTCTGCACAGATCCACTCAATGTTTGAGAGAAGACAAAAGCAGCAGTTATTCCTCCACCTTTGCAAATCAAGACTGATGTGCTTCATATCACCTACATAAGTCTCTCAGCTGTTTTATTTGTCCGGTTAAAGAAAACAGACAACAACGAGCAACTTGACTCTGAACTGGACATATAGGCAGCCGCACTGTCCTTTCCTCTAAGTGTTCTTCCAGCCACCATTACCCTCGTATCGTTTAACACATCTTGTCAGCTTCAGATGATTTGCAGGTGAATATCCGCGTTTCCTGCAGTTCACTTCCCACAGTTTATACAAAGGAATATTAAACCCAGATTTCTTCCTCTCAGTGATCTAAAACATGGCCTCCTTAGTCCTTCCGATATTATTTGCAGACCGGTCCAAATGAAAGAGGAGATTTTCTGTGGTGTGTTATGCTTTTCTGTAAGCGACTGAGCTTCACCAAGACAGCAAATGTAATTTAGCCCTGGAAGTAGCCTGCCAACAATAAAACATATGGAAAAGGAAGAGAAAGTGAACAATCAGATATCACTTTTGGATGTGTGTTTGAGAAAGTCTTAATACAAATCAGATGAATTACTTAAAAAAATAATTTCGACTGTGGAAATGTCTACTGGCTGGAGGAGAAAAACTGAATCAGACTTTCAGAACTGAGAGACTTATGGCTTTGACTTTTAAACGTCTTTTACAATTTAAAAAAAAAAGTTTTTTCTAATCATAGAACCAGTTTTTTTCCTTTTTTTTAACTTTCAAAACGGTCAGAGTAAAAGTAAAGTTATTTTCTTTTACCAACATGTTTTTTTTTCTGACTGGAGTTAAAGGCAATTTTTTCTGGCTCAATGTCCCGATCAGAATCTGATGGAGAATGTTTGGAGGGAACTAAAGATGAGGGTGATTGCACAGAGACCTTCCAGCCTCAAAGAGCTGGAGCTTCTCAAAATAAAACATCACAATTGTTAACAGGGTAACAACGACTCAGCTTTTACATAAAAGGTTTGGTTGGCCAATAAATAATTTATATGATTTATATTTATATGAACAGAAACTGTCCAGGTTGTTTGGTTTTATTATTTGTGTTCAGCAGATCATGAAACAAAATGAAAAGGTGAGGTAAAGAAGCAATTCACAATTTTTTTAAACCACTTTTAAAATATGTAATGCTTAGTTTGGATTTAAAAAAAATGCAAATTATATCCAGAAAGAGAGTAGTGACGATGCTTTGTTTAGGGTTTATAATGACCAAAAAAACTGCCTAAAATTGCTGTCTTTTTTGAATGATTGTGCTTTTATTTCTACGTAGAATAGGTCATCGTGACTCAAATGCATTTTTATTTTTAAATACTTGATCATAATTAAAGAATATTAATGGTATAAGTATTACTTTTTCAAGAATTCAACACGTTTTTAACTCTTCCATATATGAAGTAAAACTACAACAATTAAAAAAAATATAACAATATAATAAGGTTCAGCTGCTTTTATATGGTAAAAGCAACTGAACTGAAATGTAGTAATTCTGTTGGAAGTTTGTTACATCGCATATTAAAGGATTGCATTCTTGAATTAAGTAAGAGTTTTAACTCTGTCACTGATTTTATCCATAAAAACAATCAGGAAATATTCTGACAGTCAAAATTGTCTTTTTTTTTTTTTTTATAAGCTATGAAAAGACGTAGCAATGTACTTTGAGCCAGCTGACTGGCAGTGCAAAGCAACAGGTAGGAAAGGAGAAATGCTGCGTGGCTCTGGACTGCGTGAGAACTTTGCTGTTAATTCCCCAGACTTACACTGCGAAGTGCACTTCACGGCCAGGACTCAAACCACTAGGAAAAAGCAGAATTATGTATCTAATTCAAAACAAGTCGACGTAATTCAATGATAAATCTTCCCATCTGCTGACCCTTGAAGACTGCATTATTTGTTATGATGACTGTTACCTCTCCATGAACTGCAGCTTATTGGGGTAAAAGAAAACATAGAGGAATAATCCTGACAGAAACAACATGATTAACATGTTTGTCTAATAATTTTACTGGTTTAGATCAGTGTTTCCCAATCCCAGTCCCCAGAGGCCACTGCATTTTAGATGCGCCTCTGTTCCAAAACACTTGATTCCAATGATTGCAGGACCTCCTTTGCATGCCATCAAGCGCTGCAGAAGCCTGTTAATCACCCACTTATTCAGGTCAGGTGTGCGGCTGAAGGGAAGCACCTAAAACATACATCCGGTCCCTGATGAACCGAGTAGAGAAACACTGGTTCAGTTAAATGTTTTATAATGGACATTACATTCAGCATTTAACCATTCTGAATATGATTTTTATGTCATTAATGCCATTCACTGACTTTTCTTTAAACTTCTTTAACATGAGGATTTGATAGGGTAGTTTGGATGTGGCCAGTTGTACCTTTCAAACAAATTGTATTACTGGCAGAATACCAAACTTTTATTCCAAGTTTAAATTAGAGCAGACACTAAAACTACAACAGTGCTGGTACATGGCTGCAATTGCTCAACAAATGTTTCTCAGTTGTCCAACTTTTAAAACTCATTAATTTAAGCTTTCCAGCTGGCTCTGCACATGGAGACAAATAAACACGACCAGCAACATTTTTTGCGGACCTTGTACAAAAGAGAATCCTCTACCAAGCCGCAGCCTCTCACAGTACGAACACCTGTACACCAAAACTGCAGCTCAGCGGCGTAAAGGGGGCCGTAAGGTCAGCCGCGCTGAATGATGTTGAGTCAGCATGTGCTGAAAGCCCAAACACATCACCCTTAACCCCACACCGGCCGGCCCACACCCAGACCGAGAGGCTCACTCATCAGCCTCCGCCGGTTCCCACCTTCAGACGACTTTGAAGAGTAAAAAGCGTGCCAATTACTGATTGGACATAGGAGGGGGGCGCATCTAATAGAAACAAATATTATGTTGCTTGCTCATGTGTGGGAGTGATCCAACACTGGAGCAAGAAGCAGCTGGCTCGAGGGTCATCTCGGATCTCGCATTACACAGCCTAGTGAGAATCGGAAGAAGGGGACAAAAGGAAAGGTCATTCAGGGAAGAGTTGCACAAAGGCATGCCTGTTTGTTTGGGGGAACATCTTAATACTAAATAGGAGGTGAAACAACTTACTTGGAGGTGATGGAACCAAATCCTGGAAATGACACTTTTTCTGTTTTGTATATTTTTAATTCGTAGAACTTTTGGGGGAACCAGTAGCCATTTTTCAGAATTGTTTAAAATTATGTAGCAGCAGTATTTCAGTTAAGTCATGAGATTCTCAGACCTTAAGTAAAAATTTCACAGCATTTACCCCACAGCGTAAAGGATGATAGCCGGAACTAACTAAAACCTGCAAATACTTAAGACCCCCTCTCGAGCTGCCTGTTCTTAACAGCTTAAACATCAAATATACGTTAATGTAAATAAATACGCACAGCAGAAACCGTCTTAGGACTAATGCAGGAGAATTACAGTCTTTGTTATTTATGCTCTTGGTGGTATGGCCAATCAACACAGAGGAAAATAAGTAGCACTCCTGGATTGGCTGCTTTGCAAACGCCAGGTCAATAGCATGTCGAGTGGCATTGTGCCCCGTATTTCAGCTTTGCAAGCTGCATCACGAGTATTTTAGATATACTCTATACAAAATTCTGTTAAGAGATAAATAAATAATTTCTCCTGTTACCTAAATTAAGTTTGTATTACTGAGAATATACCATATTATGCCACGGGGGTGATGTATATAGTGTTCAAATCATGGCTGTTTGTGTTTTTTTTTTGTTTATTTGTTTTTGCAGTCACTGATATCTCCAAACATCTGAATCCGTCTTTCTTTTAAATGTTCTGTCCGCCAGTTGAACAGCAACGAATGGCAACAAGTGCAGGAGGGGCAGAGCTGCATTATTCTGCGTTCTGTCCAACCAACCAAAAAAATAATAAAAAAATCCAGAACTTCTTCTTGTATAACATGAAACCAAATTAAACAGAACATTTTTGAAACCACAACTTTATGAGACCTCAGTACACCTCCATACAATTAATTACCATCAACCAGGTTTTGTTTCCAAACTATTATTATGATTGGAAAAATTTTTCAACAGCTGAATATCATATTTCTTGTAAGAGTGCGAAAAGATTTGCAGTCTTCTTTCAGCAAGCTGACTTGCAAAGGGCAGCAGCATGTTGAGGGAAAAGTCTTGTTATTTTCTGGTATGTTAATAGGATTACACGCCTGGTATCAATAAGATTTATCAGAAACGATGGAGCAGTTCTCCTTACCTGCACCCTACGATGGTGCAACAGTCATATGAGTCATGCATCATAGAATGATCCATTCGTTTCTGTTACTCATTTAGTTGTTTACCTTCTTGCTCATGAGGAAAACTTCAGAGCACATATTTGGAACCTTTGTCAGATTTTGTAAAATCGAGAGGGAACAAACACATTTTGAAGGCGGTCGGTTGCCTTTATCACTAACGAGCAAATGCAAGTGTAGGCAAACAGAAGTGACCCTCCTTTTTCCACTTCCAATCTGCAAACACAACCAGACACTTCCAACATGAAACTCTCACTGACAGCAGAAGAGTCCTCCTAAGAGGCTGGTTCTCAATGGAAGCAAGCGCTAATAAAGGAAATACCTTTTACTGAATGATGCATAATAAAGCCTCTTGTCTGGTACTCTTCAAAGACTAACATCCTCTGACCCTCTACACTCCAAACTTGAGCTGTGAGATCTTTTTTCCCCCCTTTTGGATAAACGCGCCGTATGAGAGGTTCAACCAGACAAAACAGACACTTAAGTTGCTGTGTGCAAAGGAGGGAGGAAGGGTGGGAGAAGGGTAAAAACGGAGGGGGGAGTCGGGGTAGTGAATGTGGTCTGCTCCATGGTAGGTCACCCCGTCTGCGAGAGTGGTCTGAATCTGAAAGTGTTCACCTCTGTACTGTAGACTTCAAAGTGCTGCTGCGACGCATATTTACATGCATGAGTTACCCGGACTGCGAGCGGGATGCAAGGAAAGTTCACGTATATGCATATGAATGGGCTTTACTCTTTTGTTTACAAATAACATTTAAAAAAAAGATTACAAATTTAAAAAAGTTTACATTTCTCCTCCATTTAGCAGCTGTTTTTTTTTGAGGAAAGATTTTGTGGCTTTCCAGATTAGGGCAAAAAAAAAAAAAAAAAAAAAAAAAAAAAAAAAAAAGGAAACCAAAACTCCCAGTTGACTCCATTTTGAGGCCAATTAAAATCATCCTACATGAGAAACCCTGTCAGTCAAGATAAATGCTGACTGACAGGCGCAGGATCCCTCAATCTGATTCTAATTTAGGTCTTTAAAAAGAACCAACAACATGCCTTTTGAGTCAACCACCTTACCGCAGTCAAACCCAACATCTTGTGCACAGATGTTATGTCAATTGCCAGGCAAGTGGTGTGGACCGAGATTCACTAGAAACCAAGAATTTTGCACTAAACAAAGCATGCCAGGAATAAAATGGCCCTACCAATCTAATACACCCCCCTCCTCTATCCACCTTCTTTCCTGTTCGTCGATTCCTCGTGGCCTAATAACTGTCCTCCTCCGCCTTGTAAAACCCCACGGCCTTTAGAGAACTCTATAACAAGGCTTCAACAAGCGCTTTAAGATTATGGTGTTGTCTTTATGTGGAGAGAGAGCGCGGAGCGGGCCGTGGCTGAAGCGGGAGTAGTAGACGTTTGGACACTTGTGAATAAGCGGGGGTACAAAGTGCTGCTTATTGAGGCAGCTGTTATGGCTGTTTCTGCAGAAGGGGGCCGGAGTGTTAAAGCAAAAAGGAGCTGACTCTAATTGACTGAGGTCACAGACATTCCCTGTAAAAGCTGTGTATCAGTGGCCAGCCAGCCGGACCCTGGGAGCTGCCCAGCATGCTTAATCAAACAGTAATTACAAACAAAGGCGCGTCGGGCCGGGCGATCCGGGGAACAGCCCCGGGCACTGGAGCTCCATCACGCATCTTTTTTGTTTGGCCTCCATCCAAAACGTCTGACAATCACGTCAAAGTTTAGTTGGTAATATAGTCATAATTCAAATTTTACATTTGAGAAAATGGGGGGAAAAAACCCGTCAAATACTTAAATTAATTCAAATTAAAACGACAAAGAAAGTATTCATTGGGGAATTAGAAATTCTTTACATTGAAGCAATAAAATAAAGGTAGAGTTTGGCTTTTAAAATCCTGGAAGAAATGCTGCTGCCGCATAAGTCTTGAAAAACCCTAAATACACAGCCAGAATTATATTTTTGCGTTAGAATGGCCTAGTCAAAGATACAACATGAATCTAGTTGAAATTGTTCTCTATCCAGTCTATAGCACCCGAGCCTATATTGCAAAATCCCATCACATCTTTCTTGTTTGGAAAATAAAAACTGAAAGCCGTTGCTTTGTTGGTAGCTTATAGCATAAAACCCCTAAAAATAAGTTTAAGTTTGAGGTTTTAAAATTATAAGACGCTTAAAAACTTCAAGAGGTTTTTACTTTGGTATATCAGTATAAATTGGTTGATTTTAGATGTTTCAATTACTAATTATTGTTCTCTGTAACAGTCAGTATCGCGTGAGCCTTTCCAATAAATTTGTTCGCATTCTGGGAGAGATGGAAGTTTTTTGTCCTTCACCTCCTAAATTTGAGCGTAACAGAGAAGGACAGAAAACCTGTGGAGATGCGAGTTCCTGTAAGGGGTTGCATTTTCTTGGACAGATGAGAACAAAGGACAAGATAAGCGAGTATCACAGACAGAAACAGTCAGACGGTTCCTGGAGCGAATTCAAAACATCACTTGCCCTGCTCAAAAACTGCAGCCTCATCTAAATGAAATAAGCAGAATGCCACGACCTCCTCTGGCTGGCAAAGAGAGGGAGCGCCCTCACCCGACATAACCTCTCAAAAGATCGAGATCTTTTTGCCGATTGGTCTCCACAGAAAGCAATTTCCACTTATCGACGGGCTGACGGCCGGCTAGAGTGCCGACGTGCTCCCAAATGCCCGGCAGGAAGAGCACTCTTGCTGCCCTCTTCCATGTGAGACTGAGACCACTGCACTGTAAACAGCTGAGGCCCTCTCTTTTTGGCCCGTCTGGGTGAGCATTAGAGTACTTCCCGCCGTCGCCAGCAACAACACGCCACAAAGGAAGCTCTGTGAGCAACAACACTGAGGTGGCCACTGTCTTTTTTTTTTTCTTTTTTTTTTCTCCCCCAATTGAGTCTCACAAACTTTTTTTTTTTCTTTCTGTGCAAACTCCTTTTCTTTAAAATCCCTCACTGTGTTTTGGAGGCCCTTTTTTCTCGTCTCTGCTGGTCCTCTCGGCGGCCCCTACTGAGAGGACAGAGACAGACACTCCGCCTAGCCAAAGGTTTGTCTGCCAGTATGGCCAGCTTTGCTTTGAGACAAAAGCACACCGATGCTGCTCACACCGCCCCCTGGCCATTTAAAAAAAAAAAAAAAAGTCCAAAACAGACTCCCTCATTCCTCCTAAAATCAATTTTGTTTGCACTTATTTTCTATGTCCTTGATGTTTCACTAAGACACCACAAACTTCAAATGCTTTGTTTTAAGCGGCTGGTGCAGCACTAACTTTGGCCACTTCAAACATCGATTCATTTTGTGTTCAGGTCAGAAAACTGCATGTTTTTATCCGTCTTGTATTGTTCTTTTTTTTTTTTCTTTTTCAACCAACATTAGATCCAAATGTGCCGATGAGAAAAGAACCCAAAACATAAAACATGCAGAGGTGAGTTCATGTTTTAATTAAAAATTGTGTAAAGCTGTGAGCCGCCTGTTTCTTTCCTGAACACTATGAGTAAAATCTGTTTTGAGTAAAGTCACCAGATGTTTGTGGTCACATTTACTATGAATCAAAACAAAAGCAAAACATTGGATGTAAAGGATGGATACTTTTATAGTGAATATTTTAATTTTTGTGTAAAAATCTTTCCCTAAACGTAAAAAATAAATAGTGTCTGTGCACTGTTCTTGAACTGGTCAAAGACACATGCCATATAAAGTCATTTTGAGAGCCACAAATGGCGTGTTGTGCTAATTTATTTTATCTAAGCAAAATTACAGATCCAAACTCACAGCACAGGCTATAAAATCCTAACTTACATCTATCCCCTAGAAGACTCTGTGTGCCATGGATTGGTCACCTCTTTGGTTACCGAGCAGGAAATTTAACAGAAGGTAAATCTCTGTTTCCATTTATCAGTCGGCGAGAGAACAAATGTCTCAGAAGTCAAATGCCAAACCGAGGTCAAATACTAATTTACTAATTTAAATATTTACAAGTTTGCATGGAAGACTTGCAAGTTACATGTGGAACTACGATGACTCCCTACTGACCCTGGTTTCCTCTGTCCACAGATTGAATTTTTAAAATCTAAATGACATTAAATCAAATCAAATCAAGCTTTCTTTTCAATCTGCTGTGCATAGAATCGTAGTGCAGTAAAGTAAAAGCGTGTCTTTCCCGGGTCAACATCACTAAGTCAATAAAGGCCACAATTAGGCTTGCTTGGTAGGTATCAGATCAGTAAACTATTTTAACAGGAAAATTTTTTTCTTCCACAAGGATCATTTCGATTTAATTTTCGTAAATGTCAATTTATCTTAATTCTAGCTCCAATTCTGCACATTTCAAGTAAATTTCAGTTATCTTAAGCCATCACAGTCCGATGGTGCTTCACCGATCTTTTCCATCTAAAAGATGAGCTATGAAATCTCACATAAACTGCTTACAGGCTCACAGGCTGCTCATTTGTGGCCTGATTAGTGGGGGAAAAAAAACAAAAAAAAAACACTGCAGCAGTTAATTCACGATTCCATGAGGTTGGTTTTCATGAGTTTCATAAATATAACTATTATTTAAATATGCATTTTGTATGTAATCGAGTTATGTTTGTCACATATTCAAATTTGGTTGATTATCTGAAATATTTAGTGAGTTAAAAAACCCAGAGGAAATCAGTAAGGAGGCAAAAAATTGTAGGTGACGCAAAAAAAACAAAAAAAAAAAAAACAACCTAATCATAAACATGGCAGAAGAGTGACGATCAAAATATTTCATATATGAATAAACAACAACAAAAATACACAGCAGTATTTATCAAACTCTTTGCATTTAGAGTTGTGGACCAGAATTTCTCCACCGGATTCGACTCTGGCCTCTTAGTTTGTTTGTGAGAATCTGCTGAATGCAAAACGTGAGGCTCAAACAGACAATTTATTTGTTGGCCTATTTGATATTCATCTAACACCCTGCTTGACCTGTAAAAGAAAAAGTTAATTTCAGACATCGAGTGACACTGTTGATGATCACAGCCAATATTTAGTCATTAATAACCTGGGGTAAGGAACAGTAGAGCCAGGAAAGAGCTGCTACTGGATGCGATGAACCAATGTTACATTTCCCTCACTCTGTGCTCAATATAACATGAAACCGTATTGGTTTATGTAATGTTGGACAGCCACAAAACTGTACAATATCAACTTATATTTGAATAACAAAGAAAACACCATAAGGGTCAAGAAATGAATCATCTGTAGTTATTTTGTTGCTCTACAAACTATATTTTTTCCGTTATACGCGACACTAGATTTGAGCATTACTCGCAGCAATTCTGCCAAATTGCTGCCCAAATTCCACTCAGTAAGCTATTCAGTAGTTGTAATAACAAGGACGGCTGTGCCAAAAGGATTAATGTGAGCGTTGAGCATGCACACTAATGACGAAACCTGCCATTAAATTGTTGCAAAAGCCTACTGTCCTGTTGAAGCTGATTAAGAGTTTCCAACTGTTTACCAAGAAAATAATTGGTAGACGGCAGATCAGACAAAAAAAAAAAGAAAAAGAAAAAAAAGCAGCTATGTGTCACGTTGAAAAGCAGGGATTCTTACCAATTTCTCATCAACGGTAATAAGTTGCGTGTCTTGTTCTGCTTTCTCTGCCAGCCTTGATGCTGATGTGCTTGCAGACCTGAAAAATCAATGAATGGACATTACACTCAACGGCCCACTACAAAGCAGGAAATTACACAAACCAGTGGCATTCTGCAGCCACCGACAGTCTTGGAGGACGCGGTGGGGTGAGGGTACAGTGAAAAGGAAGCGGCTAGGAAGGAATCCCCCCCGCCACCTATTAGTTCTGTCTGGTGAATCTCTGGCAGAGCCTCGCTCTCATCCTAATGACGGGACGTGCTTACTGTTGGCTGCTGGGTGACTGGCAGGCGGGGACTGTGGAGCTCTTTGTGAAAGTGCAGCCGTATCCTGACACTGAGCGGCGCAGATCCATCGCCACTCAGCCAAGGAAGGGCTCACTCAGCATAATGTCCTAATTATCAAAATATGACCGAGACAATTTGTCGGAATATTGGCTACAAAAGCGTAACTTTAGTTTTCACAAAAGAGAACGGAAAAGCTGTGCTGTGCTTGATGAAATGCGTTGATTGTTTGGCCGGTAACTGCAGATTTTTACCTGAACTGCATCAAACTAAACCAATAAACCAATCTGTACCACAGCAAAGCCGCTGCACATTGTCACATTAATTAATCAGAAAGCTTAGAGGGGGCACGTCTTGGATTTTCTCTTTTTTTTCTGTTTGGCCTTTCATGGTAACTAATTTTGCTGGATGATAAATTATCCCAGACGTTATTGTGATATATTGCAATGTTGTTGTTCTGAGACCATTTTCAAGTAATACAGTGGTAATGATAAGGTAATATTGCAAAAAAGCGTTGTCAAAGATCAATGCAATTTTAATTCTTATAGAAATTTAACACTGGAACTGGAAGAGATTTTAAATATCCAAAATTAACAAAACAATAGAAACAACAACAAAAAAAATTAATTATGAACAAAATTGTCCTAAAGTTTAACATCTCTTATGAGGAAACAAAAAAGAAGTTTGGAGATCAGTTGTTTTTTTTTGTTTTTGTTTTCCAGCTGTAAACAGCAATGAGCACAAGGTCCTGTGAGAACCTCTCTTCCCTCCACTAGTTGCTGCACACTGCCAATCAGCTGTCTGAAGGAAGCTTATTTACACTTTTCCTTCACTTGCAAGACCGGCACACTTGTATGTTTGAAAGATTTCGGTCACAAACAACACAGATATTAAAGGAGCTAAAGAAGCACCACCTTCCATCTACTTAAGGAAGCACTATTTTGAAATTAAAATCGCTGTGAACTGCATGTCTGTTAGCAGCCGACTGCAGCCTGGCCATGATAGCTTATACATCATTACATAACTCATGTGGTGGGATTAAAAACAATTCCAAATACTAGTTAATGTTGACAGAAAAAGCACAATAACCAAAAATAAATAAATATCAAC
Organism: Poecilia latipinna; assembly: GCF_001443285.1. Classification (NCBI taxonomy): domain Eukaryota; kingdom Metazoa; phylum Chordata; class Actinopteri; order Cyprinodontiformes; family Poeciliidae; genus Poecilia; species Poecilia latipinna. The sequence continues at coordinate 152,466 of NW_015114082.1, read as the reverse complement.
AACAAGCTGTCTTCAACAGAAGAAAATTAAAGTTTTGGAATGGTCCAGCCAAAGTCTGACCAGAGTAATTTGAAGATAGCTGTGCAACAGATATGCCCTCACAATCTGACAGATTAGGAGGATTTTTGCAAAAAAAATAAAAAATGAAAATAAAAAATCGCAGCCTAGTGAAAATGTGTCATGAAGGTATACTTCTACCAAAAAGACTGTAAAGTGCTGTAAAATAAAATCAAAAACTGTTTCAACAAAACATAGTTCTATGTTTTATTCTCAGTTTTATGTGGTTGCATAAAAATCTACGCAACCACATCAGTTTTATAAGTTATATGTCATATTCATGGTAAAATGTGACATTATTTAATTATTTTTCCATCACAAAGTGTTAAAAAATAGGGGTAGTAGACTATTTACATCTACTTTGTAAAAGATAACTTAAGCCAAGCAAGCTAACACATTTCTTTTTAGAGAGATCATAGTATGTCTCTCAGCATTAGTCAAAAATCAAACCAGCTCACAGCCTGTTCACCTTAACGCCTCTGACAAACAACATAAATGTTACTGCTCATGAGATAATTATTTTTCTTGAGACAAAATCATGTTTGATTATTTAAGAAACATTCATAATATTACAGTGAAAGAACATTGTGCCAAACTGCGCAAACTCAGACTAGACCGACATGCTTTACACTAAAGGAGTTAAAGCAAATTTTTCAGTGGTTAAGTACTTGTCAAGTACTTGGGTTCCTAAAATTGATATACAATAGTATGAATACTGGTGAAGGCCATTTTTAGCAAAACAAATGACCATAGCATATATACAGCTTGTTACAACAGGATCTAATGTGATGAGGCAGATAAATATTGAAGATTATGTCCGATGACACGTTCAGTGCCGCTTCAACTTACTACCTTACTTGACTGTAAGGTTGAATGTTATGCTGAACTTTGCTATAAAACTTCACTCTGTCCCATAACGCGCCTCATTAAAGAAAAGTTCACAATGTCGCGCCGATCATTACGGATGGTATTTTGATGTACGCAGCAGCAAAGAGTGTTTAATTGCGTTTGCTCCTAAACTGATTTGTAGCTTAGCTTCAGCTAATTAGCTACCTCGCAGCGTTTGCGAAAGGACATTGACATTTATCTGATACACTAGGAAAGACGAAAAGAAGTCGATAAAATATTCTGACATATAACTAGCCCCCAAAAGATATAATTTTTTTTCATTTCTGTTTTTTATAAATGATTAGTTTCCAGGGTTTTATTTTAGCTTGGGGCAGACTAGATTGATCGGCCTGGGAGGTTTCTCCACATCTGAGCTGAAAATTCCACGAATAATCCCAAAAATAGTAAGACACACGGATATAAAATCATATGATAATCAATATTAAATTACCTGGCTGGATTCAGTAGGATCCTGGAAGCTACATTGCTGAGAGACAAACGACCTAAACCGAGAAGTGACATTGAGGACGCCATGTTTGTTGTTAACCATTAGGTACGGTAGCCGCGATGGAACAAGTAGAACGAAAGAACAATATTAAAAAATTACAGAAAAATAATACGTATGGGTAAATTTACATAAATGTAACCTTTTTGAAAGATAGTAAAGATAGTTCTTTGAAGATAGTTGATTGAATATCGGTTAATAATAATAATAATAATAATAATAATAATAATAATAATAATAATAATAATAATGTTATCATTTAATTTCAATAATTTCAATACCTGTGTCATTCCAGATTACCTTTATATGAATGACACATTTAGAAAAATAGGAAGTGATTCTACTGTAAAAACAAGGTGACATTACTAAATATATTTCTTACCAACACACAAAGCTATTTTTTAATTAATTTGTTAACACTGCAGATATGACTGTTAAAACATGAAAAACAATATCTTTGATAAGAAATACTTATGTCTATAATTATAGTTTAATAATGGCCTGTAAAAAAGATTCATATTGTTTTGTAATTGTGTTTTATTATGAAAAACAATGAAAGGTTTTTTTTTTTTTTTTTTTAATCAATTTGGAAATTTAAAATTTGTCAAATAAAAAACGGCGCAAGAAGTATTCCTTTCATATCATTATCCAAATTCTAACAAAAATATTTAAGTTAACCTTCTAGAAGTTAAACTTTTACTTGTTGGTTATATAGAAAAATGAAACAAACTCAGAAAAAGTTATAAGGAAAAGATTTTATTGTTTCACTCCTCATATCTGTACAAATACCATCAAACTTTGTATGTACATATGACATTTACATAAAAATACAAAACTATATATTCATAACAGAATTTTGTATTTCTCTAGTGATGTTTGAAAATAAAAAAAATGCAGTCAGAGGGGAAAAACGGAAAAAAAAAAAAACAAGGTAAAGGAGTCTGGTACAGAGTAGAATACTGCAGAGAAGTAATCCTACTGTCACTCTGTGAGAGCAATACGGAGCACGTTGGCAAGAAGACAGTTCACAAATGTTAATGGCACATTGTTTCCAAAACGATCAAGTATTGTCCAAAATTTGACTATGCTTCAATGTTGTGAGATTACATAAATGCTGTGGAATCATTTTCAGGTCAAAAAAGAAATCTAAAGGACTGCAACCACAATGAAAATATTCTAAATATGAGAAAAGAAACACAATTGGCTCTCTTTTTTTCTTTTCCATTTCATTCCTGCACCATTTGCAATGCTCAAACCAGTGAGAGAACCCCTTTGGTCAGTTATGATAGCTGTAAACAAACAAAAAAAATGTATGTACATAAAATTATTGATATATATACCCAATAAATAAACACACAGCCTAAACATGCATTTACGTATGTGTGACATAAACATCTGTGATAGAGATTTGACAGAAACAAGCAGGTTTTTTACAGCTCAGGGAATGCAATTTACAGCTTGAAGATGACTTATACTTACATGGTAAAATGACAAATAAATAACACTGTTTTTCTTTGGACAGATATAATTCTTCATGGTAAAAAAGGAAGTAAAATAACAACAACAAAAACGGGTAAGAATATATGGTGATAAATGAAAGCCGGACAATGTAAATGTATAAATTATAAAACACAAAAACAGTATAAATAAACATCTAGCAGACTGAACTATATGTATACTTCCTTTTTTCATTAAAAAATAAATAAGCATACACATAATGTACAGTATGGACATGATTCCTTGTCCTAAGAAAAGTTCCCCCCTCTATACTGATGGGAGCTCATCCATCCAGTAGAGAAGATAAATGGACATAGGCCTTGTAGTCTGAGTCCCCATCTTCCTCATCCTCCTCCTGGTCTTCTGTAATGGCTAAATGGGAGAATACATGGTAGCTGTTGTATGAATACGGACCACAACAGCGCAGAATATATCAGTGAATGTCAAAAAAGTTCACAACAAAACATCTTACACTTTCTTTTTATGTTTGTTAGTTGTTGCTTAAATGGTCACTTTTATGAAAAAGAGTCTGTGTTACTTGGCTGCAAGAATCACCAATTATACAATGTCCATTTATATAATCAAGCACGTCAGTGCCACAGAACGGGGTAAAAAAGGTTGAAAGGGGAATCACAAGGAGGGATATACAGATATAAGGACACTGGGGCTGATGTTCCAGTAGCTCTGTTCTGTTTTTGGCAGAATCCTGAAAAGCAAAAACACATATAACACCAAAAAAAAAAAAAAAAAAAAAAAAAGTGTTCTTCTGCTCTCCAATTCGCTTTGCTTTTTTTCTGATTAAGATGGAAGGTCAGGGTGCAAACGTCCAGGGCCGTGGCCAATGCATTAAATGTAATCAACACAGTTCTGAGGTATTTTCTTCTGCTTTTATACATAGATTTACATTTTTGAAAAAAAAAAAAAAAGAAAGAAGAAAAGCACGCAAGCAAGCGCAAGAACGACAATACAAAATAAAAGAAGGGTCCCTCATTATCTTAAAGTGGATGTAAAATATCTGATACATTTTTCACAACAGTGCAGACAGTAAAAGCCAGCTAAAAACAAACAGCTTCTCCTGCTTACAGTAACAAATTACATTTGTAATTAGCTCACAAGGTGATCATAAAGTTGGTCACCAGTCCAATACATACTTTAAATACGACTTAAGAGATTTTTTTCAGGTGAAAGAAACTAAGAAGAAAAAAAAGACATTCCCAGATATTCGGAAACTGGAATGTACGTTAGATATTTCGGGTTTCTGAGAGTCCAAATGGTCTTCTTTTAAGATTCTTTTTTATGCGACACCAACGTTACAATCACCTTTCGCTTGTTGTGAGCTAATATTTCTAGGGTGTTTGATCAATTACAGCCAAAAGCAATACAAAGAAAAACATCATAAAGAAAGAAGGTTTCTAAGAATCAAGCAGTGCGAGCGTGGAATTTACAAGCTGTAGTAATGTGATCTCTAAGATGAGATACTGCATGAAATTTAAGGCTTCCTGCTTCTGCAGGCGACTAGCATGACTACGACTCTAACTAGGTTTAAGTTTCAGGATATTCCAGAGCTGGCCAAAGGTTTTAGGAGCCCAAAGCAGAATGTGATTTGGGAGCCCACCTACAGCTAAGACCATTACCCACTGACCGACATGTCACCTCAGATATGAGGTATATTTATGCAATATATTATATGTCAAAACAAATGCATTTGAAAGCGCATGTAATGGTTTTTCAAATGACATCATCATTAAGGTTAAAAGTGAATGAAGTTACAGCATTTTACAACATTAAACTGGGCGGCGTTTTGCTCTTCCTTCTGTTTCTCTTTGTTACCCTCTTAATACAACAGCTAGAAACTTTAACTGGTTTTCAAACTTGCAGCTGGAACATAGTTAAAGTGGGCGTTATTTCAGTCCCAGATCCAAAGTTCAAACATCGAAGCAAACTGAGACTCTCTTGAGGGCCTCCTGCTGGCCTGGATGTCCTCAGCAGCAACTCAGTTCCCTTACGCCTTGGGCCAGCTCTAGGGTTGCGCCACAGCAAGCAAACTAGGTCTCTTCTAGTGTTTGAGCTTATTCAATAAGATTATCTTTCCTCCCAGGCTTTTACCGACAACTTACATAGGATTAAATCGTTCAGTCACTTTTCTCTTAACTTGCCTTCCAAAAAAAATACTTAAAAAACGTGAGAGAAAAAAAAAATCAAGAACACAAGAACAAAAAAATCGGCGACAAAGACAAAAGTCATGCAAGTTCCTTCCATTTCCAAGTCCTTTCCGCTTCCTATAGCTGGAGTGATGTAGCTGGTGAGGGAAACATGGGAAGAGTTGGGATGAAGGGACACTTTCAGGAGAGGGTATTTGTTTTGGAAAAACACAGGAAACATTGTCTCTTGCTTGGATGGGGATGGGGGAGGAGGAGTTTTATTTCTCTTGTTTCATATTTCACTTTTTTGTTTTCTTACTTACAGTTGCAAGATCCTGTGTGCTTGACTTCCAGCAACACCCCCATAGAACAAGCAGCCTGCTTCATGGCACATTCGCTGGGATATGTGGTGTTGTCGCTGGCGCACACCGACTCGTCCGTTCTGCTCTCCGGACAGGACTCGTTGCAGAGCGAGCAGCGGCCCCGGCTCATCCGAGCGTCCCACAGACACTTCTTCCCTGCACTGCACTGGATGTCCTCACATGACTTGGCCTCTGGACAGAGAGAAGAGGGAATCAGCAATTGGGGCGACCTCCAGAAAATTTTGTAATGCATGGTCAGAAGGGGACTATTGAAAATATTGAAGGGTGGGTGAGTTCAAAATGAAATCAAAAGCCACAGCAGAATTTTGGAGGTTTTATTATGCCTTCGTCATGAATTTCTGGGTTGCTAGAAATGAGTGGCCCAAGGGCACTGTCAGAAAATTATCATAGGGGAGGTCAAATGAGGGTCACCAATAACCCTGAGGAAAACACAAACACAAGCGGCATAGCACAGTTTCAGGAGTTTCACAATACTATTGTTACGTGTAGGTAGTGAGGGTAGATGGAGCCAGTAGTGACTGACAAAAGAGAGAAAGAAAAAAACAAGAAAGATGGAAAGGGAAAGAATAAATAAGAAACAAAAGAAACAGAGACAGACAAAAAAAATGAATATAAAATACATGACACACCGGGAGAGTGTTTTGGACACAAACTGTCAAGAAAAACTGATTGATAAAGGAAAAGAAAAAGATATAGGAAGATCAGTCCTGGGTCACACCTTGCTTAAGATCAGCAATGTCTGACCTGCTGATCTCAAACAAATCTAATTTGACCAATTCAATTGTGAAGATTTTATTTTCGTTTAACACAAAGAACCGAATGAAATGTTCCCAAGCGGAAGTTGCAGTTTTCAATCAAACAGGAAATTAACATTTCAGAATTCTGTGATATTTGACCAATCAGCAATCACAGCCAGTCAAGACATCCAAATAACTGGCCAATTGATTGTCCTCGGCTTATTAAAATAAATGTTGCTAAAATAACATTTATAGAGTGTAGTGGGATGGATTACTGACAAAGTGGCAGTCTTTAAATAGACAATTTACTCTGAATAGTTTTCAAGCAGGAGTAGAAAAATCAGTAGATTTTCTTGGTTTACTATGAATGGAACAGAAATACAATCCAACCTTACAGGGTAAATAGTTATGAAGGGAACAGAAAATTGCTTCAAATGAGCATTTTCAGAGTGCAAGACTTAGACTGACTGCTATCTGGATAGGAAATTATTTGGTTAAAATCTTGAAGTATGTCTTCATGGCCCCCAGCACTCTTCCTTCCTCCCCTCTCCTCCTCTCTCTCCCTTATGAGATAGTGTTGCCAACATCAGGAAATAATAAGATGTCTATCATTTGTTGAGCAAACACAAGCAACTACCAAACACCCCCTCTGTCTAAGCCCCTCCCAACTGGAATGTTGGCAGTGAAAATACACAGTTGGAAGAGAATAATGCACTGAAAGCATGTTCAAAGTCAGAGACTGTGGAGGCGCAGTGAGGGTGTTAAATCTCACGCTCTCACGTCTCCGGTTGCACACTTACTGATGCATTTTCCGTCATATGCCACACCGATCGACCTGCCCAAGAGACAGGTGGCCTTTCTCAAGTGACAGGCGCTGGCGTAGGTGATCCCGTCGTTCCCACACAGGTAGTGCTGAGATGACGCCACGTCGGGGCAAATCCGATTACACGTCACGCAGTATGCGTTGTTCGTCTGGTCCACGACGCAGGTGGTGGTTCCCGGGCACAGGACACCGAGGCAGGTTTCTGCCGTCACAAAGAGAGGAGAAAGATGTTACAGGAGATGAAGAGGAGAGACGGCGGTCATGTCTTTCAGACAGGACTGAACAAAGCGTTGCACAGCGTCTGAAGCAAAGTCTGATTTAGGAACCCAACAGCAACCGCTGCTGCACCAAGCAAATAACATTGACATGTTTTAGCAACAATGTTAAAGTAATGATTTAGCAACGTTTAAGCTGTTTTAGCAAAACAATAAATGTCCTGATATGAAACGATAGGTCTTTAATTTACAATCCTTCACTTAGTTTTAATTGTTTGCTTACATAAACTGCATTTAGTCCATAAGAAAATATGGCATATGATTTTACTAAGTAATATCTACCATGAGGAGGTTGCTTCTAGTTCTCAGAGAGATCAGAACCACAGTCAGTGGGAATAGAGTATATCAGGTTTTCAGATAATAATATGGAAAATGACTGAATTAATTATAATATGAGGGTCACAAAGGTCACATGTTCCTATTTATGAGTGATTATGAAAGCTTCTCCATATATGGATTACATATTTATTAATGTTTATGATATTGCAACTACATATTTCTGCTTACTGTCCATTTCCCAAGTGGTTGATTGGCAGTGAGTTTCATTGTGCTACTACAAGACTTTTCAATGAAAAAAGGTTTTTTAAAAATAATTCAATTGGTCAATATTTCTATTTAAAATCATTTATGTATTTAATCCAAATTGACCACATCCTACTAACTTAACTTTTGAAGTGTTTGGTCAATCAATCAGAGAGGGTTGTCATACTGAATCTGTGTTTGCTGCTTGTCTATCTTTATGTGTCAGATTGTTGACACAATATGTAAACACTTAGCTTGCAAAGCAGAGATTCCCATCCCCAGTCCAGAAGAAAAGATAAGCACCAAACTGTCAGCTACTGACAGCGTGCATGGGTACGACCCCGTCTCAGACGCAGGCACCACAAATGATCAAATTGTTAGAATAAATTACAAATAAATTCTTATTTGAAATAATAAAGTCATGTTTTCATTATGTTCAAATGTAATTTAAATTAATTGGTTTGAAAACTTAAGTATTAAGACAGTCTGTCCTTAACTTCAACCTCAGAATATTTAGGCTGGTTCTATATAAAACTGAGAAAAAAACATTTACTCATGAGAGCCATGGTCAGCAGAAGAGTAAAATTCAACTGCTCTTTTGGATGCCTGCCCCCTGCTGGCCTGTCACGTCCTGTAGCGGGTGGCTTAGTTTGGTTATGCCTTGGTCATGCCAGCACCTCCAAAGACTTTTCAAAGGGGGTGAACATATGGGAGCCCTGATCATTTTGGAAAGTCAGACCAAAACCTTACAGAACAGCATAAGTTTTGTTAAGTTGTCTTCACATATAAGCAAAAAAGCAATTACTTATTTATTTTAATATTTCAAATTGGCACGCTACTATGCTCAAATAAATATAGATTTTTTTTTTTTTTAGTAAATAAATGTTGCCAATGATTAAACTGCGTCCTCTCTGATCGAAATTCTATTAATAATTTACATTGTAGACTATCTGGCTTGGCGGGAAGCTAGCAAATTTAGCCCCGGCAGGCTTCCCCTTAGTGGCGCAGCTGAGTTAAGTCATTTTTAAACGTGACTTAGAATATGCACATATGTTTGACTTACTCTTGCATTTTCCTTGGTACTGCACGTCCAGGTCGGGCTGGCCTTTGCATTTCGCCTTCAGGAGTCCGCATTCGTCTTTGTAGGTCTTGCCGTCTGAGCCGCACACCGGACCTTTCCAGGTGATGTTGGAGCAGTCTGGAGCGCAGACGCAGCGCGGCTTACCTTTCCTGTTCATCTTGCACCTTTTACCGGGTCCGCAGTCCACATTTTCGCAGCTTTCTAAAAGAAAGAGAAACAAGTTTTTATTAGGTTCTGAACAGGATTTTGGCTGTAAACTTGAAATATTTCGGCTGCTATACTTTACGCACGCTGGCATGCGCCAATCAGATCGCCTGCGTGCATTTTGTGCTTATTATGAGGGAAAACAAAGGAAAATGAGTGCACCTCCACCTTTGCACGGTATGCAATTAGGAGCTCCGCCATTGAAGATCATCCACCTAAAGAGCGTGCTGTTGGGAACGTCCTCCTCGGTCCAGGACGTCCCCAGTCTCCCGCTCCGACAGCACTCCTCTCGGGTCATCCCAGGCATGTAGAGCACCTGGCACCTCCCGTTCTTCCCCTGCTGCAGCCAGCAGTTTCCAGCTGCAAACGACAATTCATTATAAACTGGAATATCGCACGTTGAGCGTCTAACCACTGACCCACACGCACCCCCCACACACACACACACACACACACACACACTCACCCACACACACACAGACCGCATTATCCGAGACGCGCCCTCCCTCCTCTTTCGCCCTCCCGGCGGTATTTTGTCTGATTTTTTCTTTTTCCCCTCTTTCTTGCAAGACAGTTAACACTTGCCTATTCCAACTGTGACTGACAGCCCTTACAATGCAGCCACGAACCTCAAAAAAGTGAGAATATTCTTTTGAGGGAGTGGGAGGGGGGGGGTTCTTTTATTCCCGGAGTCTCCTTGTTACCACCGGACAGAAACTGGAGCGTCTAGACGGCGAAAACCACAGTCTTTAGGTATATAGGCTGCAACAAGACTGAACACACCGCCTTCTACTTTATCCCAGACATGCATATCCGCCAGACATTGACACGCTCATTGACAAAACACAGATAAACGCAATTCAAAGATTTTTTAAAAATCCTAAATTGGTTAGTGGCACAGGAAAATAATTTATCCAGGCACAAGTTGAACGTTTAAAGCGACGCAGACACGCATGACATTGTGTGTCTGGAGGTTTCTTATATTAAATACAGATTTCTACTCGACTGATTTGAAACATAAACCCCGCAAATGACAGAAAAGTCCGCCCTGTTCTTGCTTTTGTCACAATCCAAAATCTAAATTTGCGATTTGGCGCACAAAGCTGGAAGGGTGTGTGCGAAAAAAAAAAATTATAAATAAATACCTCACCCATTAACTCAGACCGATTAGAAAGAAGTTTGCTGTATGATAGAGTAAAACACAATGAAGTTCAAACTGTTCACTAAAAATCGTCTTTAAAATGTCTTTGGATAAATTTGGCACGGACGCCTGCGTCTGTGCGCGCGGAATGGGCTGCAAAACTTGCCATTTCTCACTTTGAAGTGTCCCACACTATAACACCTGTTTTATATATGCCGAATGCACGCAACGCCTGCAGAAGAAGAAGTTTCAATAATACAGGGGGAAACGAGAACTCTATGAAAAGTTTTCAATAACCCGACACCCGCGCGTTTTTGCGCATGACAGCAAAGTTTAAAGAGATAAAAAGAAACAGAAAAAGGAAATAAAAAGAGCTTACCTTGAACTTTTTGATCTTTCATGAGATGGCATAGCCATAAGAAGAAGAAGAAAAGAACACCCGGGTGAAGGTGGTGCTGGAGCATCCCAAACATGATGGATGTAGGCAAAGTGAAGCACGTATTTGACACAGGCGAGCGCAAAAGTAATCTGCTTAAGGTGGCAGTGTTGAATAAGTGTCAGTCTGAGAATGCAGCCTCTCTTTTTAAATCTATAAGGGGTCTCGGGTTGACTGTCTCTGGTGGGCGGTCTCCTCTTCTGTGGGGGTGGGGAGATTTTTTCTTTTTTTTTTTTTTTCCTTCTTACCAAAGTTCTTTCAATCCCAATCAGGTGACACACAAGTAAACTTTCTCTTCCTGTGATCACCGAAGAACACGGAAATGTGTGTTGGAAAACGGAACAGGCTGGGATCATTGTGGCAGATTTGCTAGGAGACTAAAGATAGCTGAAAAATATGGCGGCAGATATGGATCGGAATTTTGATGGACTAATGTTTGTGTCAACTTATGCATTTTTACTTATTAGGAATTTTTTTAATTTTTTTTGGTAAATTGAATATTTTACTAAAAATATTTTATTTTGCATGTATGTATTTATTATCAAGGTAATAACAACAACAATAATAACAATAATAATAATAATAATAATAATAATAATAATAATAATAATAATAATAATAAATAAATAAATAAATAAATAAATAAATAAATAAACGGCCTTTATTACTGCACAATGAAACAGGCCGACAGCCAGCAGATATATCCGGTCATTCTACCATCATAATATTAAATGCACCACTTGGTGAAAACTGATATTTCTTTCCATCAGCTGTGGGGACAAAAGTGCAAATCTTTTGGTGCGCGTTGCCTTCAGGAGCACATCCGAGCCTCGGACAATAATAGAACTCATAGTAGTCTGCAGCCAGCCGCACTGCTAATATTAGATCAGACAGTTGTTTGGGTTTCTCTCCCGGGTCAAGCTTTTAAATACAATCAAACCTGTTTCCGAAGGCATCAGACGGAGGAGAACAGGGGTGTTGCGTTTCATTGAATGAAACTCACACACACACACACACACACAGAGGTCTCCAATCACACGGGCTCACACACGCTGAACTCCTTCAGAAAGTCCTTGCGCGACCTCTTCAGCGGAATTCTGGTCACAGCTTTCCTGTGTATAGAGCGAAGCGTTTGGCAGCGAGAACCAGACACCGGGGAGTTCATTATCCGTTTGTATACCGAGCAGCTAGGCAGAGGACGGTGTGATCTTTCTCTATAGCAGCGCTACAATATCTCGGAAGTGTCTTTTATTTAAAGAAATAGTCATGCAAATGCAACAAAACTGCTAAAACGCGGGACTGCACATGCAGAAGTAGGGCCTAATGTAACATGCTTCAACTTCTTTAATTCTTTAAGTATTAGTTTGTTTCACCTGCTCACAAACCTGCTTTTATTTACTCGTTTTTAATGAATGTGCAGAGAATTCATTTCGTTCAGTTGTTCGATTTAATCAGCTAAAATAAATTAAGTTCGGATCAATTACATTTGAGCTGCATCGCAAATTTCAAGCAAAAGTACAACTCAAGGAAAGCTAGACAAAGATATAAAAACAAACTAATATTGCGATAGAGGACAATTAAGACATTAGTCAGTTATCATGAAAAAGATCAATAGAAACCATGAAATTAAAGAAAGCATAGCAAAGTGGTATAAAGCCAATAAAACCAGAGGGTTTTAAAAGTGTACAGGAAACCATTCAGTAAAATACATAAGAAGAATGAATGAAAGTTCTTTCCATTGGGAGAGTATTGACTGTGTCCTACATCAAAAGAGGAAACTGATTCCACTGCAGAAGGAGCTGGAAAGTAAAAGCTGCCTGTGGCTGAAAATTGTGAGGACGTCAAACAGACCTCCACCTTGAGAGCAGAATATGAATATTAGTGATTAGCAACAAATCCTGCAGGTTAGGTAGTGACAAGATATTCAGGGTCATGGTCATAAAAGAGACATATGACCCCTTTTCAATAGTGTCACCACACTAATCTGAATCAACCTGAACTCTTTGGACACCTATTATCTAAACTTCAACAAACAAGTCTGCATGCTAGATTCAGATGAAGATGCACCTAGTGTCTGAGATATTGAGCAAGTGAAGGAATATAGTTTTATAGAGATTCATCAATTTGTAGAGGGAGATGGGACAAATACTAGAGCATCAGACGGACATGGGATGAAGTTTGTGATGATAAAACTAGACAAAACCAGAATTGAGGATTGATTATAAACCAGTTACTTTGAAAACATAGATTGTTTCATATCGCTAGGCATAAAAAGAAACCACTTTACTGCTATTAAACTCTGCTGCCTTTCCAAAGGGTGGACCCACAGTAAACCATAAAGCAAAACCACCAACAATAAAGTAGACAGCCTACACACTTTTGGTAGTAGTTTTACCACAGCATCTAATTCCACTGCCGAACCCTGAGGTCCCTTTGACTGATATTCCTCTTTTGTTATGTTAACCAATTCTAACCTGTAAGCCTCAGCAGGCGTCTGCTGAATATTTTACATAAGGTGCGTCAGCATTCAGTTTTCATGGTTTCCAGCAAAGAATCATGAGAAGCAGAGACTAAAAAATTTGAGGGAAATGGCTTTTAAATACAATCAAACCTGTTTCCGAAGGCATCAGACGGAGGAGAACAGGGGTGTTGCGTGTTTGATCCTTTCACTACAGGAAATTCATTTATCCCAGATTTTGGTTTGACTGAACCAAATCAAAGGAGAAGAAATGTCATCTGCTGAATGAAATGACATTTTGCTTAGAGCTCTCCTCCTTGATTTTGGACTGAAGAAATTATGATTTCATAAGAATTCTTTTAGACTTCTGATGGAAGCGCTTTCCCAAGTTTTCTTTTTAACTGTAGCCAGATGCATACGCAACACGAGAAACTGATGGAAAGTTCACTGTTGCTACATGCAGATCCAGGATCCAGATCCAGTGCTGCAAGTTGAGGTATTTGTTGACAATTGGTGCTGTATGAATAAATTGAATTGAACTGAGTTAATATGCTGAGATGCATAATCGAAGAACATTTCCCCAGGTCATTATCACAATCTCCCAAAGTAAAAAGGGAAGCTCTAATTACTTTATAGGTATAACAGTTAATATTACCACATATTTTTATTCATATTTGCCCTGTAGTATTTTGTAGGAATGCAGGTCTAGAAGTTTAGCACATAATTTTCCTGGATGATAAGCAGATGAATGAATGAGATGAACAAAGGTTGAATCATGGAATATTTTGGGGGCATGAACAATAATCTCAGTTTCAAAAGGCAAAGAGAAACAAACAATTTTAATCCAAGATTTTATGTATATACCACAAGTTTTCAGACTAGACTCCTTATCAGACTCATCTGGCTTAAAGAAGAAGTGAATCTTATTTTCAGAGTGATCATAGTATTGTTGGGTAAATATTATTTTTAACAAATTAGTCCTAAGACTGATCATTTCAACTTTAATATAAAATATACTCATGAAAATGAAGTCAGTCATGGTAACCAATGCAGACTTGCTTTTGTGCACCACACTTCTTTAATTATACAATGAAATATTTTATCAGCAATCAATGACAAAAACACCTAATCAGAAATTTTTAAATAAAACTTTGGTTTGGATAGACACAGCTGTGAGAAAAGCTCTTACCCCCTTAGAGATTTATTTTGTTTTTGCAGCCCTGTTAGATATAAATGTTACTGATTATCAACCAGATTTCAACATTACACATAACTTATTTATACCTTAAAGGACAAACTATGCCCCATTTATTAAAGGAAAACAATCACACGGAAACTACATTTTGTATTTACTCAGGAGAACTTTAGCTGACAGTAAAATTTACATGGTCTAAAAATTTCGGTGAATCCTGCAGCCTCAAAAAAAAAAAAGTCATTAAGTGGGAAATACTTCTTCACATCGCTGCAGAATGTGTAAGAAAACAAAAGTAAGAGTGAGTCATGATTGGTCATCACTGAGTTGACTCCAACTCCTGTCAATTCTTCCTTTAACACAGCAAACAAAGAATGCACAAACAAAAGAGGAGGCAGTTTATCCTCTCTGACCTCTTGCTTGAGACTTACTGACTGGATTGTGCTGTACTCAGTTAAAATAAATTGGACTGATCTGAACTAAAGTATGACTGGATATGATTTTATATGACTGGATATGAATTAGACCTGTTTCTCTTTTGAAATGACATTTGCTTCGCATTATATTAAATTCAAACTATGTTTTAAAAAGTTCTTTTCTTCAGTGCCCCAACACTGATTGTGCAAGAGCAGTCATCTGGACCCAGTACTGCATATCAGCATGTGGATGTGTGACCATTTGTGACAGATTTGCTCAAAAGCCATTTGAAATGCCATTGTAACCAGAAAAGCTCTAGATCAGCTCAAACCCTTGGAGTATATTTTTTGTGCCTGTGTTTATGGCACAAATGATTGACTTTGGAATGGTTAAGGGTTTGAAATACGTCCTGTAATCTGAGCACATTTCTACTCTGCTGCAGGTGGAGGAGTCCATCATAAATTTGCAACTTCTCTTTCAATGTTGCAATGTTGATTTAGGTCCACATCAGTCCCGAACCTGCATAATGTAAGGTCTATATGAAGCATCAGCATATTAAATTGCTGAAATATGTTTATGGTTTTAGTTTTTTTGTTGGACCCCAGACTGTCAGAGACCTCTGACTTTCTGACCTCCCCTTTAAATACTTTCTAGTTGTTGCGGTTTTAGTGCTAGTTGTAGTGCCGAGATGATGAACACCATACAAGTAAATGGAGTATCAGAGCTGCCAGTCCTCAGACAGAAGGTCCACTACATAAAAACTATGTGAATGGTGATTGAAAAATGCCTAATTGCATTTATCACAATAAATTACAAAATTATTCCGATTTATTCTTAGAAATATATAAAGAATCTGCAAGATAACGGCTTCACATTGTACTTTAGAACCAAATTGGGGATTCCCACACAGCTATTGGGTGCTAAATAATTCTTAAAACTAAAGACTGAGGACCCACTGAAAACTGGCAGGTGATCCATTGAGCTGTTCTGCATTGTTCTGGTTCTGTATTAGGTCTTGAATGGATTTTTTTTTCCCTCTCTCTGTATGTCAGACATGTCTTTCAGTCAGTGTTCTGCTGTGGTAGTCTGTCTTGGCCACTTTCCTCACTTCATAAAGAAACTGCAAGGTAAGCTGTCATGGTTAGGTGCAAGGATTAGAAGGGAAAATGAGTAGAAAAGACCTTAGAAACTTTAGAAATGTGCAAACTTAGGTAAATTTGAAAAGTTGATAGGAAGGTTTGTAAGCTAAATGTTAAGAAAACAGAGGAAATTCAAAACTTTACGCTACGCTTTTCAGTCATCAGTCTACATGGATAAGAAGTTCCTGATGGAAACCAAGTGACACTCAAGCTCATTCTGGAGGCTCCCAGGGTACTCAAAGATTTAAAAAATGGGACTACATGTTATCTCCAAACGGAGACTTCGTGATCAGAAGCTCAGATCATCTTAACCGACTCCTTTCTAAATCAAGGAGTAGCAGTCAGTTCTACTCTGAAGCTCCTCCTCCTCTGAAGCTCCTCTAGATGACACATAGTTTATTTCAGCTACTCATTTCTAGGATCTCATTTCTTCAGTCATGATCCATGCCTCATGTCTGTAGGTGATGGACTAGAAAATCAGAAGCTTTTCAATTTAGCTCAGATCTTTCCTAACCTTGACCTGCAAGAGTGTTGCCAACATTACTGCAGATGTTGACTTGTCCATCCATCTTCTGCTTCATTCGGCTGTCACTCTGATACCCGGTCTCCTCCGTTTGTGACAGAGAGTAACCACCATCATCTGAAGTAAGATAAAACTGTGAAGTTACAGAAGCAGGCACCCTCCCATTTCTCTGTCAATTGTAAGTCACCTCCCTATTTACTGAACACAATCTTCATCTTAGAAGCCTTAGAATAAGTAAGAAAAAGACATGGATAAAATTTAGGGGAAAAAACAAATTCAGGACAGCAGTTAAAAAATATGCAGTGATATCATCTCTGATTTACATTCACATTGCAGCAATTCAGCAGTAATCATCCCACTGTGTTGGGGGAGCCAGTTGTTTGGCCCTGTAGCTGCCAGTCATCTAAAGAAAGTCCCAGAAGGATGAACTCACAAACGTGCTCAAAAACCTTTCCTGTATCTCATTTCACCAAGTATTTCCACATCGCTCCCTGTACACCTATACATAGAATCTAACAGCTGTTTCACAACAGTGCGCCGCGTGAGTAATTGTGAAATAGTGCAGCTCAGCCGTTTATCAAACCTCGTATACCCCCCTCTGACAAGGAGAGACTCGGAGCCCAAGATCCTGGAGAAATATGCAACTTATAAGATACGAATGGCATATTCTATTTGGCCAGATCTACAGAAATGAATATTAAAGACCGCTGGTTGCAGGTGTTTACTCTGTGAGAAGGAAAACAGTTAGAAACACATTCCAGGACTGTCAAGGGAGAGAATAACCTTACAGTGGGAAAACATGGCAATCAAAATGTGAGGAAAGTGGTTGTTTTAGATATAAATGTCAGCACGGTGTTCCTAGAAGACAAAGGACTGCTGAAGATGTTCCAGTCAGAAACAGCAGGGGAGACACTTAAGAAAAACGAGGATATTTTATTTAAAAACGGCACCAAATCACAGGGATCAGACTTTTAATACTTTGGGAGGAACTATAATTAGCTTTTTGCTGCCACCTCGTGTCAAAGATGTGCCAATGCATGTTTTCAAATTAATGTGACAAAATATCAAATGTCAAATAAGTCATGTTTATAAGATTAGAACATTATCAATAAATATATTTATGTTAATACATTACATTAGTTAATTACTCACAGACTGATGTTTGGAACCTTTATAATTATTTTCTGTTTACAGTTTATGGGAAAAGGACAGACCAATACAAAAAATATATATATTTCTATTTGAATATATGTATTCAGTATTATATAACTGTTTCAGGTTGAAAATGTCCATCAAAAATGTTCGATCTTTATTTCTACTCCACTAAATGTCTTTGGAAACAGTTAATGCCCAAACACTGTAAAGCATAATGCACATAAATGCACATTGGCACATAGACCTCTAATAAGAACAATGACATGATGCACCATCACAGATAAATTAAAGTACAAGCTTTGAGATCTGAAATAAAAAAAATATGCATGTAGAAGAGCTTAACATGGGATGAAGTTGTTATAGACCAATTTTGGATGTGTTAAATTTGAATAATCATTTGTTGGTAATGAAAGAACTCAGTATTTGTATTATATTAATTTACATATTATTTGACTATCTAAATAATCAGTAAATTTAATAATTTAACTGAAAACTATGGTGAGCTTTCATCAACAAATGACTAATAAATGACGCCTCTAATGATAAAAATCAAGTACCACAAATGTAATCAATAGCCGTGTATAAAGTTCCAACTCCACATAATAAAAAATCTCTGTAAAATCATACTTTTAGTTCTTACAATACATACAGAAAAAAAAATTAAACACAGCAACAACATACAGTACGCTCCATATTTATGTTCCTAAAATACATCCATGTTTTATTGCAGCAGCTGAATCTCACGCTGAAATGGTTTGAAAAACCAACTGTTCATTTGAGACCAAATAAAGGTTAGCTATAGGAACCTTTATTAGTTCTCAATGATTACCTGATTCCCTGGGGTACAAATATGATGTGGCACAGTTTTATTCTCTTACTCTTCCAAACGGAAAATATGAAAGGACAAGCCATTCAAGTTGATCCCCGGAAATCCGAAAATAGCAGATAGAAAATGGTGATTTACCTAAACTTAACCACATTATCAGGGCACTGATTGAAACAGAAGAAAACAACAAGAAGTGTGATAAACTATGCTTGATGACAAGCCACCAAACTGTCAGGAGGAGGGATCTCCAATCTGAGGAAATGGCAGCAGTTTTGTTCAGCTGATGATACAACTGCAATTATATGAATTTATTTGAAAGCCTTTTTCAACATCTGTGTCAAGGAGTTTTAATAAATAAAGAGGGTGTTGTAAATTACCACTTACAGGATCTCATTCTTTTTTTTCTATCTTGTTTTTAGACCATTAATGTCAGTACTTTTAATATAAAAGTAGCCCTGAGAGTGAGATGCAAAATTTAATCCCCAAGTCAGTTTGTGGCACAAACTGCTTAAAGCAAAATAGGAAAACAAAACAAACATTTCCCTCCCCAAAAATCATGCAAGATCCAGTTACAGTGTAAAATTGCAGATGATAATTCTGCATCTAATTGCAAAGTCCATCCATAACCTAAAAAATTATTATTTATGATGAAAGACAAACAGTGCACTTTTGTCACAAATCTCTACAATTCACAAAGCAAAGCACAACAACAATCCCCTGTAAAAGAGCTAAAGAACTTAATCTCATTCATCCACAAACTTACAAGCATCCGTTTTCTTAAAGTGCCCAGTTTCCAGTGAATACGTTCTGACCCGTTTGCGCTACAGCTGTGCCAATACCAACACTGGAGCTTTACAGACAGAGAGATGGCTGAGGGGTTCCTCTTCACAAAACTCCATCATCATGTGCATCGGTCTGTTTGTCCTCATCATCCTCCTTCTGAAGCTGATGGTACTTTCTTTTGAAAAATCCAAACTAGAGAGTAAAAAGATGGAGGTTACTTTGTGCTAATGTTAATCCAAGAAAAAATGCAGTTCCAGCACCCAGTGCTGTGCAAAGCTTTTAAATGACCCCTAATTTTTTTATTCTTTTTCTTCAAAAGACTGAAACTTTCTCGTACTACCAGGGCTTTGGTAGAGCAGTATTAATTTTCAATCTTTCTTCAGAGAGAATAAAAACAAGCTAAGAATGCTTTTGAAAGTTGCAGATCCATAACAAAACGGCCACCCAAGAATAATGTATTGATACCAGAACTTTCCTGCTTGAACGCAAATTCATTACAGAAAGATTTGTGTCAAATACCCAGTGAGACAGAGAAATTCAGGAGAAATGTTGTTGCAAGCAGTAGCCTGGAGACCTAGCAGGCCAGTACCTTATCCAGAGATTTAAACGCGCTACGTCTTAAACCTGTCTGAACTGTGGCCTTTTCCTCAACCTTTATTGTTTCTTTCCTTAAGGCCACTTCTCTAAAAAGGCTATTGTAATATTCCTTTTGGAAATAAGTGGCTCAAATAAAGAAACACTATTATTTTTGGTGGCTGAGAAGTAGCCCTTTTTTTTTTTTTTTTTTTTTTTTTTACAAATTTCAACCATTTTTTCTGCATAACTTCTCAAAAGCTTATTTTAACCTGAGAATCAAGCCTCATCAGAATGCATATTCTAATTCATTCAATGTGACTGTGTATTCCTGATATTTAAGAAAAGTAACTCTGTTCATTCCCATTTATTGTGTTACCAGAGTAAGAAGCCATGTCTCTGGTTTCTGTAGTTCTCTATCATAACATCTATGTCTCTATGTCTCTGGCAACTATGCTATGTTTGCTATGCTCCAGTTCTGGATTTAAGTAAGTGTAGAAATAATCTAAAATCAGTGAGAAACTTAAAAATAACTTCAGAAAGCACAGAAAATAGCTGCTTGAGACTGCTTTAATAAATTGCCGAAGGTCTTTTATAGTTAAATATATAAAAAAAACGGCAAAACGTTTTTAGGATTTTGCTCAGTATAGTGCAACATAGGGAGGTATTTCAGTAGAATGCCAATTTTCAAATAGTTCTTTTAAATTACAATGCATACAGATGCATCATCCAATGAATATAAATAAGCTTCATCTTGTTATTTTTTTTTTTAAAGAAGATACATTACATGTAGTTTACTCTAATTTACTCCTATTTACTCGGAATTATCACAGTTGCTTTTCCATCAACCATAAAAAAATATGTCCCCAGTGATAATCTTCAGTATTTTCCATACTTTTTAATGAACTCTTTACCTTATACAGCAGACCAACAACCAGAGCCAGCAGCACCAGACCACCTATGGCACTACCAACTATCACACCAACTGGAACATCGGCTTTCTCTCCAGGTTTGCTGACAGGCAAAACCACCTGGACACAAAGAGGTTTTGGCAAGGTCACTGTCAGATCCGTCTCCAAAGAGTGCGGACAAATAAACTTTAAACTTATGTTTTCTTTGATGTACAGTTCCCACAAATAGAAAATGCCTGAATAATCCCATCCTGCATGAGTAAAATTTCAAATGCTGCAGTTTCACATGAGGTGTTTTGTTGTGAGGTACAAACAGAAACATCTTAATGTGAACTTACATCCAGATGCTTGTGTTGGACAATGAGAAGATCCGGTTTGGAGGTCTTCACATCCAGGCTGGAAATCAGATCTATGCTCTGATATGAAGCCTAGCACAGGAAAATTGTGGATTTAAGATATTAGTATGATTTCAATTATCAGTAACATAAAAATACATTTGAAGACATATGAGGTAGAGATTTACCGTAATAAATGTGCCATTCCAGATTCTTGTTTTAACCTTTACCAAATAGTCACTCTTTACTTCAGTGTCTTTAAGGATGCATTCTATTTTCTCACATTTTGCACTTGTACAGTCCTATCAGGTGGAAAAAAAAAGAAACAATAAAACGATTATAGCAACAACAAAAAGGAGGAAAAAAGCAGATCAATTTGGCATAATCACCACAGGAACTTCATCTACATGAAAATCATACTGGCAGAAAAAGGAAATTTACACATATTTGTTTTGTAAGTTCAGCCCTAGTGGTTAAAATAATAAGACTGGACTAAACTACTGCATTATTTTTCTACTGCATTGTTTTTGTATTATTATTTTGTTCTAAAAATTATATAATTCGAAATAGGTCATAAATGATACAAAATGTGTGTCCTGGAAATAGTTTTTACAGTGGAGTAATATGTAGTTTCAATAAGCTGACAGATCTCATAGAACCCCATTTAAAGCGGGAAGCACTGTGTTTGCTACCATGTGCTCAATACGGTAAATATAAAAAAAAGACATATTTAGGATTTGATACTTTAATGTGAACATGCAATCGGAAATATCATAACCACACCATTAAAACAAGGTAAACATTGAACAAAGGGAGTCACCAACTTACCAGTGTCTTTGTACCTTTGAGATTCTCCTCTCTGAATGAAACCGTCTGGGTTTGTTCACCAATGTGTGGAGGATTCTTTAGGCTGGTGGAGCAGCTGATAGATCCTCTCTGTTTGTGGACATGACCATCAGTAATGCAATTATCAAAACCCATTTACTGTAAATTATATTGGCAAAACAAATATGCATGTGGTGGTATTTTCATTATTACAGAATAGGAGCACTCACAGCTTGTGGCTCCACGCTGGTTAAATACAGGAGCGGATTTTCACCTTTTGTTTTCACTGGCAGACTTATTGTGAGAAAAAGGAGGCTGAGAGGGAATATACCTATTGAGACCTTTGAACACATTTTGCTTTAGTCATTAAATACAATAAAATGAGACAATAATCCTGCATAAGGTGGATTTGCTAAATGTACCTTCACTGTAAAGGTAAACTCCGGTCCTATGTCATCCAGAGTCTTCACCGTGGTTACCACTTGATTGGTTGATTCTGCCACATAAAAGTTGATATTTGACTCCCTGTGAAACAACAGGAAAAGTATTTAACGTATTTCATGATGCTATTCTTTAATTTCATATTGCTGATAAACTGAGAAAAAGAAAAAAAAAAAAACAGACTCACGTGGACAACACAACTCCTGTGTCAAATTGCACAGGAATGGATATTTGCACAGAATTGTCGGCAGGATTTTCCTCTTTTCCATCACTGAAAATCATATCATATCAATCACTCGTCTCATTATCATCTCATGAATGTTCATTTAAAGAAATTCAAAGTGGAATTAAAAGGATTTCCAGGTCTTTGTACCTTCTGGCCTCAAATTTCACAACGGCTTGGTTTTCCTGAGAATCACAACTGTAATCAAATGTGATCTGAAAGTTAACCTGTAATGAAATAACAGGGTGTTAATCATAGCTGTTTGAGAAATTAATAATGACACCAAATCCAGCTCAGAAAACAGTATTTATATTTACCTCTTGGTCTTTCTTTAATACTGCAACTCCCACCTGACAAGTGACTGTATTTTTTAGCGTTGATGTGCATTTGACTTCATCTGTCTGCAAATACAAAGTGCACACTGGACAATAATATTTATAGCTTTATGTTTTATTACCATTGACTTTGAACACTTAACTCAGCAGTATTCCAGTGAATACAAAGCAGATTTTGTTTAGTTTGCTCATAACAATACAAACATGACATAAAATGGCCAATCATTTGTGAACAAACTCAAATACACAGAAACATAAAATACTCACAGCCGTGGCAGAGGAGTAGAAGAGGTTGTTGGAGAACATGACAGAGACCTGTGTGTTGTATGCGTTCTCATTTTTATTCTTCACAACGACTTTGAATTTCAGCTCTCGGTTGTTGGCGCTGAACAGAACGGGACTTGAGCTGTAAAAGAATCACACAGAAAACTTTATTGAATCTGATTTCGAAACACTGGGAAAGCACTTTTTTTTTCTATTTTATTTTGTGACAATTGAATAAAGCAGAGGGAGTAATAGGAACTGAGCATACTCCGCACATTCAGAACAAACACAGAGACCAAAAAAGCTCTTAAAAGCTGTGGTAAGCTCTCTCTGAAACTGTTGCTTTCATTTGAATTAATTCAATGCCTTAGTCAAAATTGGCACTAAATACTTGAAGCTCACCCTCCAAATTCTTAACAGACTTTAGGTCTGCAGACTCAGAAAGTTTGATTTTCCATCTGTTGACCTATTTCTGTGCTGCTTTGACCGGGCAGCTGGAAATATTATCCTGCTGAAACACTGCAGTTAAGCTGCAGTGTGTTTTATGCTACAGAAACATATTTTGAGCTCTTTTCCACATCTTTACCAGGACTGCCAGTAAGCATGGAGGCCGCTGTCAATCTGTACTACTACAAGGCTTCTTGTCATATCATAACTGGTTTACAATTGCTGTTCTGGTGAAAAACAAATTACAGGGATTTAAGGCTGTTATTAAAAGAGATGCTTCAATTTGTACCAAAGGAATATGTCAACACAATGTTTGAACCCATGACTCATCATTATAGTTAGCACTTTGACTGCACCTGCTGCAGGACAATCATGATGTAACAGGAAACAATTATACATTAATCATCACAAAACAGTCTTTTAATTATTACTAAGATCCTCATTGGGTCTTATTTCGATGCTAATCAGTTGGAGATATAAGTCAACAACCAAAGCACTTTGGTAGTAGAATCTAAATAGGTTTGAGAGATGGAGGATCTCTGCACACCTCCAGCCAATGAGAGCAGTAATTGTTAAGTCAAGTGTGCTGTACTATATAGGACTGCAGTAAGCTGTCATTCTTACCTGGACCCCTGCCTGTCCGCCTTCACTTTCAGCTCCAGATCATTAACACACAATTCATCAGACCCACAGTCTTTAGTAAAAGGGATCTGAAACAGTGATGGACCAATAAATTCAGCTGGATGCGATGCTGCAGTTTTAATTAGGAAACTAATTTATCATCACTTAAAACATGTTTTAAAGCTTCTTACTTACAAAGAATTCAAAGGCTTTTGGAGAAAAGCTGTCGAGGACAGGGTTGACGTCTGGATTTTCTTGCTCAACTTCTACTTTCAGACTGAGGGAATTTACCAAGTCTGGTGTTTCCTGTTTGATGTATTAAAAAAAAGAGCAACACAAGTCTACATCTCCAGAATAGGAACAAGAGAGGCCAATTATACTCAAAAAGATTTGACGGTGAACACTTACCTGAACATGAACCCTGCGATCTACACATTGGGATGTGGAGGATACTTTTATCTTCTCCTTCAGGTATCGTTCGTTGTTTACTTCAAACTGTCCTCTTGAAGTTACCCGTGAACCCTTCAGGTCAGCGTCCAGAGTCAATGTGTAGGACACATCTGAAATGAAAGAAACAAGATCAACAACAAAAAAAAAAAGGAAAACGATATTTGAGACTCAAATATTGAACCCCTCCAAAACGTAGACATTTTGGCACAGATGTTTCTGAGAATTACTTGGACTATACACAGCTACTTTTGAAAAACAAAAATGAGGCTGGAATAAATTGTTCCTTTATTATTTACACACTTTAGACTTTGACCCATAGATACACCCATCCGTCCGTCAAATCAAATACATGTTTTATTTGATTTCGATCAAAAATAAAAGTGCTTTAAAACTATGGCTATTTTGCAAAACCCACACAGTCTCTTTAAGAAGTTCCTACTCTTTCTGAAACTCCTACTTCAGTACATCCTCACAACAATGTTTCTTCATTATGCCATTTTCAACTATTCATAGGAGCAATGCACTGAGAAGTAGCTGGTATGACAAATAAAACACATTCATAGTTCCCCAGATGTTTGCTAATTGCTGCTGCTGCTAGTTTGGAGGAGTTGAGCAGGGAGTGGGTGTTCTCTGAAGCCAAAAAATAAAAGGAATGCTTTTTAGTCTATACATGACACGACATGCAACTTTAATTTTAAGCACGTCCTTCTTAGTTAGAAATCCTTGAAGTTTGATTCCCAGTGTAATGACGTTTGGAAGTAGGAGCTGTCAGGGAAAACGTTTAACAACTTTAAGGTGTTTTTATAGCATTTTGGAAGCACTTTGCTCTTACATTTTTAGAAATGTCTGAATTTAATTCTTTATACCAACTCCTTTATTCCTCCTTTATTGCTTGTTTAATCTAAACACTTCTATCCTAACTCCATTAGTTTTCCAAATCTGGCTCTTGTATGTTGGATCTATTTCTTTTCAGCTTCCTTCTAATCTACTTTGTTTTAGTAACAGAAATAGACACATTTTAATGAAACAAAAAAGCTAAAGATAAGTTCTTTAATAAAACTGCCTGTGAAAAAAAGTAGCGTAGGTCTATTTGAAGATACAGCAATATCCTTCCTCTTAATGTTTTTTTGCACAGTCAAATCTATTGTTTAAAGTTACTTTGAGGAATCCAGCTTACCTACGGGTCCTACAGGATTTGTGGGTCTGAATGAAGCACTAAAACAGATGTTCACGTTGAAGCAAGAGACTTTGCGTCCACTACTGTCACAGTCTTTGTTTAAAATGTTGATTTTATCCGGTTTGAAGGAGGCTTTAGCTGTAACAACTGCCACTCCTCTGGACCTGCAATCAAAAGTAATATCAGTTGCATGTTCGCATGTTCACAGTGTTCCCACACAACTTTTTTCTGGAACTCACCAAAGCTGGACAACGGATCCGTAAGCACCAACGGAGATGTCAGGAATGGTATCATCATTCAGGTCTTTATTGCTGTCTAAAGATCTTCCAAAAAACTGAAGTTGAGGATTCAGTTTGGAGCCTGGGATTCTCTGTGAAACAGTAAATACAGTTAAGTCCAACACTAGTCATATCTCTGGTCAAAACAGGCTTAAAATTATTTCCGAATAGACACACAATGATACCGAGTTACTGTGTGGTACCGAACGTCAACGTTCTCTTGGAAATGGCCAGGTGCACTTTATCATGCCACATTAATTTTTGACAGTTCATTTCTTCAGTCATAAAAATCTAAATGAATCCACACTGACTTTATGTAATTCTGGTCTTAAGAGTTGCGTCTCAATCCAAAGGGAGGATGAGTGGCAGGAGAGTTTCAGAGTAACCTGACTGTCCATCCAGCCATGAAAGAGCTGGAGTTGATGGACCCATCGGAGCAGAAACACGGGTTGGTTGTGGAAACTAAACAACCTGGTCTGAGACATGAAGGCAGCCTTCCAGACTCTATTCCTGGAGCTTCAGGTGTTGGAAACTGATGGATAAAAAACTGGTTCAGAATGTGAATTTGATTCTTCTTTTTTTTCTCTCCCAGTCCTTCGCTCTCAGATTGACAATCTGTCGGATTAGATACTAACCAATATCTAAGGACTTTTTGTGGCACTTAATGAGAAATGTTTTATAACAATTATTCATTGATTACAACCCAAAATTAAGCCTCTTCCCCTTTTCTTTAAACTTTTGAAACATAGGTACACTCTTGACACCTTTTCACCTTTAATTATTTTTTGAAAAACATTTGGCTTCACATTCCTGACACGTTCCTCTCCGAGTACTAGAGAAGGGTTTAATTAATGTCAGTATGTTTGTGTTTATCTTTGTGTCGTATTGAAATTAGTAGTAAATCAGTCTTAGTCTGTTTGTTGAGTTGTTGTTTGGCTGCATTAATTATCATTTCTCATTGATTTTTCTAAAACAAAGTTTTAGTGGAATACATTCTGTGTATACAAAAATCTCCTTGCTTTCATAGAAGTCATTAAATGTGGAGTAAATAAAAGCATCCTTCAGAAATACTTTGAACATGTTAGGAGTGGAATTTTTTCATGCACATTGAAATAGTTAACAAAACATACTAGTTTCACACACATAATTTCAGCTCCAAAGATATACGAATAAAACCTCTACTCTTCGTGTATTTCTTAAACACAAAAGTTGTGTGTTGTACCTGTGAGAAGTCTTTTTTCAGACCCTTGTTGTAGCCATTGTAGATGTAAATCACACCCTTCCTCTGGTCCTCTAGGGGGGCTCCAACCACAACATCACTGAATCCGTTGAGGTCAAGGTCAGGAATGACAGAGATAGCAATTCCAAAACGAGCATTTTCATTTCCAGAAGGACCATTGAGGAATCCCTGCTCACTCAGTATTCCCTTCAGAAGAAGAGACAAGCAAAGTGTGAGACTTATGCACAGAGGATGAGACTCTGGAGTTAAAAATGCTAAAAATTTAGAGATGATTATTATCATTTTTTTTAATCATTGTTACCTTGGTGACAGAGAATAAGTAGACCCTGCCTTGTTCTTTCTTCAGCTCATTCATGTACATGGGCGCTCCAACCAGAAGCAAATCCGTCACTTTATCGTCGTCTACGTCCAGTGAGCACAGGACGCTCCCAAAGTACGACCCAATCTGCAATGAGTTCCAGCTGCTTATCCATCACATCGCAAATCTGATCCGGTTGCAGATGAAAGTGCACATCTTCCACTGAATTTACTAGGTGGATACATCATTCAATCTCCAAACCTGTTTCCCTCTTTCTGTATCCACAACAGCCGGTTGCTTCTGGGGGTTCACAGTGTAGACGATCACTTGTCCGGAATGGTTGGAGCGAGGAGCTCCAGCTACAAAATACTCTGTAGACCCATCAGTCAGCGTGGTGAGAGCATAACCTGCCCAGGAGAACAAGAAAAAGATATACTTATCCAAGTGATTGTGTTTTACTATTTTTACATTTTCCTTTCCTTTGTATGTTTGCTTTTTTCTTGTTTTACGTTGTGTTGCACATGCGACAAGCGATGCTTTCAGCATGAGGGCAACTCGCGTGTAAAACATACCAATCTGCCAGCAACCCAAAGGTAAACAGCAATGGAGGGAGGAAAGAGATGCCTGTTTTACTACACCATCACCATTTTGAGTTTGTGCCAGCTAAATATGACAATGTTAAGGTTTTGCTGTGCACTCTATGCAGGTGGCAAAGTTTTGTTTAGTTTTAAAAAACAATAAGTTAAATTTAAAGAAACATTGTCAGTCGCAGTGTGGCACAGAAAGAGAAAGTACCACCAGGTAGTGCCAAGCAGACAGCAACGACTAACAAGCCTGGACTTCTGTGCAAAACCAGTAAGTGCTTTTGTTTGTTTGTTTGTTTTTTAAACAAGTATTTTCATGTTTAGAAAGACTGGGTTTATTTTATTTTATTTATAAAAAAACATATTTCCTGCAGAAAACAGTTTTTAAATTAAACTTGAAATGCCTGATGAACATTGTTGATGCTAATTTTACAAAAGCACTCTCTATAAAGTGAATATTTAGCAAGACTGGTTGTCATTTTTAGATTGAGGCAGCAAATTACCTTTTCATGGCGAGTATCCAACACTGCTTCTTTTTCTAATTTTTCCAAGTTTTTTCTCTCTATTTGTATTAAAAATGTTCTATGAAAAAAAAAATCTAAAAGCCTGACTTTTTGATAAAATATTTCTTGTTTCTTGTTGTAAATGATTATTTATATCACAGAGAAATAACAATACTCCAGTGAACATTTGTTGAAATCTCACATTGAAATGAAACTTATCCCCTAATCTTGAACAATAATTATGTGGGTACTAGAAACATTTAGCTGCATTGGCCATTCAGTCATCCAACACATCTGTTAAATATGAAGACTGAACTGCAGTCTTCATATTTAACCATATTTAACCATATTTAATCATATTTCTGTACCAGAAATTGTATTTCTGGTACAGAAATACAATTTGTAGGATGTGGCAATAAAAATCTGAAAAGCGTACCCAGCAGTGAGCTGTGATTTCTCTCTTGAAGCGTTCCCTGAAAGGCGGAGAAAGGGAAAATAGTTGCTACAGATCCTTTCTGATGGACAACAGTCCCACTCCAGGCGTATGCTCCCACTGCTCCCAGCATCATCATATCCTAGAAGCACCAGGGAACCAGTAAAACGTCATAAACATCGACACATTGTGGTTCCTTCATTTACCAGCACAAGAGTTTCCAAATAAAACGTGACTAATTTAACTAGAATGAAAAAAAAAAAGTAACACTGAAGGAAAATGGTTTTTAAAGCTGTGGCGGTTCTCTAACAAAGACACTGAGCCTCTGTGGCCACATTAATTCTCCCTTTAACAAGTAGAAAGGACCAAATGGAGATAGATCCACTAATAATTACTTAATATATATTTCTTCTACAATTGTATTATTTCTGTACCTGCTGCTTGGAGTAGTATGCACTGAATCCGACCTGGGACATCTCCATCTGGAAGCTATCTCCCTCTTTTCCGGTACCTTAGGCAAACAAAGCACGATAGAGAAGTTAAGAACAGGACGGCAGATCAACGATAGCAATGAAATGTGCACTTTCCACTTCTCATCTCTGCGGTTGTTTCCTACAGAACATGTACATGAACAGAAAAACAAAATGGAAATAATATCCACCCTCTATGTTGAAGATGCGTTTTCCTAAAGTCCCAGCGATGGTGGAAAGGACTGCTTCTTCTGACACATTGAAGAAGTGCTTCTCTGTGGGCTCACTGGCAATCGATTTGATTTCCTGGATGAGATTTTTTGTATCTATGTTGTTTCTGGTGTAGTAACCCAACACCTGAGGAGCAAAAAGGAAAAACTCAACTTTTACATATTGATATAGAATTAATCAGAGAGAAACAACAATAATCAATGCAAAGGTGCAAGGTCCATCTTTCAACAGGGAGATTATTTTTTTCGGATTTGTAATACCTATAATTTTGTTCAATTGTATTTTTACGAACTGAACAAGTGTAGTCAAATTTCTCTAAATTTTCTTCAGCATTACATTCTACTAACAAAAAGCCACAAATTTACCAGGAAGTACCAATTGCAATAGGCAATAAATCAGTTAATCAGATGATTAATTAAAGAAACCTAAAATTTCTATTTGCATGATTTATTGTTTTTCTATTTCAACAAAAAATTGGATGACAAAAATCTTCAGTCTGGTGTTTAGGTTTAAATTAGCCCTTTTTAAAAAAAAATAATTGTGTTTACAGAGACTAAGTAATTAATTTTATTTGTTGTTTTATTTGTTTATTTTGAATATTTGAAATGTTTTCCAGCTCCAGTGTTAAATGTTCATTAGAATTTAAAGTTTATTCATCTTTGAGAATGCATTTTTCCATTACCAGGGAGGTCAGTAAATTTGAAGCCACTGAACGCATTCCAAGCTTCTTATTTTTCTTGTTTTAAAGAGTCATCTGATGATTGTCTGTTTCAAATCTTAACCTATTCAATATTTAGAGTACACAATAATTGATCACATACCGCAATACCAAATCGAATGATGCCTTGCTTGTCACACTCAGCGATGACGCTGTCTCTAATGTGGCTATCGTGCGACTCCCCATCAGTAACGACCACCATGACTTTAGCAGCTTCAGGTCGGCCACCGTTGCTTGCAGAAAAAGCTTCCTTACTGAGGTAAGGTTACAAACAAAAGACGTTCTTACAGTAAGATAATTCAATTCAACCATTTCTTTAGCTCCGATTCACTATGTGATGCCAAGACACTTTACAATGAAAAAACAACATAATGAAAAATAACGGTAGCCCTTTATGTGATGGGCTGTGCATAAGACTGACATGACACTGTCATAAACATGACATAACACCTATTGTGAACAGGAAGGAGTCTTTATGAACGTTTATGACTGTTGTCATCAAGTGTCATTCGGTAAATAATGACACTTTTAATGCAAAGTTGGTACTTTTAGTGCAAAGTTTAAAGCAACTTTGCATTAAAAGTGTCATAATTTTCCAAATGTCTATGACAACATTCATAGAAATTCATAAAGACTCCTTCATGTTCATGACAGGTGTTATGTCATGTTTTTGACAGTGTCATGTCAGTCTTATGCACACCCTGTCAAATAACTGTCAAAGTGTTACCAAAAATACCCCTAAAGAAAAGAAGAAAGGAAGAAATGACCAAGCCACTAAGCTAAGAAGTAAAAAAAAAACACAGACTCTGCATGTATTTTAAAAGAAAAAAATGTGTTTACTGTCAAACCAACCTGGCAAATGAGATTGCGGCGAAGGTATTGGTAGAAGTGCCATACTTCTGTCCGATTTTGGATGCTGCATTAAGCATCTGGCTCCTGTCTGTGTAACGATTCAGTTTGAATTCAACCTTTTGGTTATCACTATACTGAATGACGCTCATCTATTGTGAGATAAAAAAAAATAAAATAAAATGAAAAAGAGCATTCAAGAATTGTCGTAACTCAATTGCGCAAGAGTCACCTGTGTACTTTGAGGTCCGATATCTAAAGAGGGTATCAATTTGAGCAGGAACTCCGTCATTGGTGGCCAAGGATAAATGCTGTTTGAGCCGTCCAAAACAATCACAATGTCCATCAATCCTGTACATTCTGTAGATTAGAGGGAAGGCTGGTTAATGCATCTTTAAAAAAAGAAACAACACTCTAAAAAAATTGTCTTTAACTTTTACTGAGCCACTGATTTAGGTTTTTTTTTCCATTGACACAAGCAATATTTGTTTGATGGTATTTTGCACATGCTAAAGACATGACCTTATGGTATCCAGCCTTTTTATTTAGCACTGTTGGTCAAGATTGTGTAAGTTTTGACTAAGATACAAGTATTTTGTGATATTTACAGGCCTGCTTGTGTAGTTAATAAGGTTAGTATTTCTGTTTGCAATGATTATTATTTTTTATTATTTTTTTTTAAATTACCTATTAAGTTTCCTTGAACAGATTAAGAAAGGACTATGAACTCTACAACACATGTTATATATATATATATATATATATATATATATATATATATATATATATATATATATATATATATATATATATATTTATTTATTTATTTTTTTTTTTTTTTTTTTTTTTTTTTACAAAAAATCCCTTTTTTTTTTTTTTTTTTTTTGGCCCT
>NW_015114082.1:5248-117123 GCF_001443285.1 Poecilia latipinna | reverse complement strand
TTTTTTTTTTTTTTTTTTTTTTTTTTTTTTTTTTTTACACATAAGCTCCTTTCATGATTAGCTGTTTTCGGGCCTCACGTCACTTTAAATCCAAATAAACTGCAGCTGGTCACGCTCCCCAACCCAACATTTACACCGATACCTGAAAATGGCTGCAAACAGATGTGCAGCCATCTGTTAGAACCATACAGCTTTGAAAAGCAGAAGTTGAGCCTCCTGCACAAGTGATAGGGCTGCTTTTAGAAGCAGTTGAAACCAAAATGAAAGTACAAAAAAATGAGACTAACTATCTTACATCACCAAAGAAGGACAGATGATGGTTATTAATAATGGGGACCTGAATGACTTTTGCTCTGAAAAAGAACTAGCCTCCCTTAGGATTTCTTCTTCACTTCCCTAAGCTAAACGCTAAGTTCAGGACTGAAGCAGGAGAAAATAGCTTATAATGTCAAAGCTTAAAATTCACGCAAAGTCTTTTCTTTAAATGTTTCCTCTCATGCATCCAAAAAATAAGCTGTTGGGTTCAGTAACTGTTGTGACTGAGAGTTGTGAAAAACAAGAGACAGATTTGTAATAAAGTGAATACAGGGAAAATACTGCTTACTCTGAATGGCAGGCGAGAAGGCAGGTTGAGGCTGAAAGAGGGGGTTGAGTTTCGAGCAAATTCCTGGATAAAAGTTCTGATCGCCACACTGCTGTCCCCAAAGAGGACCACACATCTGCAGCAGGGATGACAGAAGAAGAAACAAGAGACCTGATTAATACATTTACTTGGCTTTCACAGCAGCCAAAAGGCTCCAGAAGGATGCAGTGAGTAAAATTATGTAATTAAATAAAAGTTTATTTATACAGGACATCTTTTACAGTTCTGTTGCTTCACAAAAACACAGAAAAACACAAAACCAAAACACTATACAATCACGAATGCCTACCATAAAAGTCAATTAAAGCAACAGCTTGGAAATATTTGTCTATTTAAGTCCTGAAAAGGTGTGGTGAAACACTAAAAGGCTCTGAATTTATGATCTAAGTCAAAGGGAAGATATGTTTATTTGAATCAAATTATAGGAATGTTCATTGTTATAACTGCTGTCATTAGGTGCTGGCTTGTAATGTCTGTACATTAAGCTGTGACTGGTGGGCAGAAATACTGCAGTATGCTACTTAAGCTAGATACCACTTCCTGTACCCTGGTTATGGTGTGAATGCTTCTATATCTTTATATACATCTGTTTCTTTTTCCTGTGTATATTGGTTTGGTAGTGTCATTTAAAAAAAAAGTTCATTCCCCATGAATTTCTTCCCATTTTCAATATTTACAACAACAAACTTGTTTTCTTGAATGACAGTTTTGAGTTCAATTTCTACAAACAAAACAACAAAATGGGACATTCATTTCTATTCAGCTCCCCTGAGTCAATATGTTGTTTGACCACTGTTCGCTGCAGCTATTTTGTGGTACATGCAAAATAGCTCAAGCTTAGGCAGATTAGACAGAGAATATGCAAACACATCCGTTTTTAAGTGTTGTCACAGATTCTGAAAATGACTTTGAAAAGTCCATCCTAATACATGAATTTGTTTTGATTTAGAGCATTACATTCTCGCTCTGGACTTTTGTTTAGGATCATTGTCCTGTTGAAATCGCAGTCTCAAATATTTTGCAGCCTATTTCTTCCAGGCTGCAAAATAGGATTACTGTATTTAATTGTCTCAATTTTCCCATAAACACTGATCATATGAGTAGAATAGAATAGAATAGAATAGAATAGAATAGAATAGAATAGAATAGAATAGAATAGAATAGAATAGAATAGAATAGAATAGAAACTGCCTGTTTTGGCATCTTCAAAGTTGTGACATGCTCTTCCCAATTTTTAAAAGGATGAGCTGAATAGTGCTCTGTGAGATGCACAATACATGCACAACAACAACAATAACAACAACAACAGAAAAACTTACCAAAAAACCATGGCCTGTATGGTTGGGAGCAAGAGTCAAACCCAGAGACATGTTGGTGTTGACACCTGTAACATCTGGAATTGTAACAGAATCTGCGAGGGGAAAAAAACATAAAAAGGCAAAATTAGGAATATGTTACATGAATTGCTTTGATTCATGTAACATCATGAATCAAATGATTCATGATTCTTAAGAAATTCTTCTTTCTTAAGAAGAATTCTTTCTTCTTAAGAAAGAATTGTCCTTCTTTCTTAAGAAGGAAAATTCAAAGAGAAAGATTTGTAGACTTCATTAGGCATTTTTTGAGTACAATGGAGAGGGTGGAAGTTAAACAAAACCCTGAAGTTTACCTTGAAGGTTGAGCTTATCACATCTATTACTGGATCCCTGAACTGGACACTTGTAAACATCTCCCTTCCTGTTGTCACTCCAAGGAGCTCCAACCAGGAGCCTGAAGAAAACAGGATTATTAATCACTAACAGTTAACTATTATGACTTCATTCTTACTTGAAAATGGGAATGTGTTTTAATAAAAACAATGTAAAAATACAAGCTTACAAGTCAAGCAAAAGAATGTGTCAATTTGCGATCAGAAGGGATCCAACCATCATGCAATTTTAAGATAAAACACATGCTAAGTATAGTTAAGAAACTGAATTCTGAACAAGATTCCTCCAGGATAGTTGGATCCTCTTAAAGTTTTAGGGAGTGCCTCGATCCTGTCAGGACCTGGAGCTCTCACTTGGGAAATATTCTTCTCTAGTTCTTCGATCACGGCAACAGAGAGAGATCCAAACTGCATGCATCTGCAGGCGATTATAGCAGTGTTTGGATACTTCTGTGCAATCCACACCATGCATTCAGAGCAGAACTAAATAAGAAAGAAAAAACATTTGGCAGGGAGACTGAACGTCTTAGTAAGTTCTCTTTACTGCGTATCAGCATATGGCAGAAAATTTGTCATATCTTTCCTTTTAATTCTCTGAGATAAAGAAATAAGTTGGTGCAAGTAACTTCACCATATCTGAAACTAAATAAATATCCAAAACTGTAAAAAGTGACTCTTTAAAGACTTGATGACAGGAAACATTACGTATACTGGTGTGTCATAGGGGGGCTTACAGTCAGAGACTATGATCAGAGGCACTGCTTTTTTCTGAGTTACACAACAAGGAACTCCTCCAGACATTAAATTACTCTATGAGTGTGACTGACTGTACAGACTGGGAGTGTCACTCTGTCCTACAACAAGAAGTTTTTACTGCCGCGTAGCTAAACGTTAAACAGTAATGTGGTATATTGCAACATGAATTGCAAGAAGAAAGCAATTCATGTATTCTCCCATGGCTTTTATGTGCCATGGGAGAATTAATAACATTTAGTGACGATATCAGGAAGATGATCATGGAACTGTACACATACGTGCAAAACCCAGATGACTCAAGGTACCACATTCATCTGTTAAAAATATGATATGCCAGTGTAAATACCATGGAAATGTTCTGTCTTGTTCGTGTGTTTTTGTGTGGAAAGTGTCAATCAACCACAGAGCAAAAGAACAAGAACTTGTGAAAATAGGGTTGCACACAAGGCTAAAGAAATGAATTTTCATCATACCACACACTCTGTGGTCTACTGATGGAAGAACTTAGTCATGACCTGTGAGTGTTTATCTGGTGATCTTCACAAAAGACATCATGAGGAATGTAGTACTCTCTAATCTGTAGTAAAATCTCTAAATAAACTGGTATTTGAAATGGACTATGCATATTTGTCCATCCATTTTCTAACACCCTTGTCCCTAATGGGGTCGGGAGGGTTGCTGGTACCATATATATTTTAAGTGGCAAAATATCCCATGAAAATCTTTGTTGACTGAGTTGAGAAGGTGTGTGTGACCAAGGCAGCCTACAACATGAAGTTTCACCAGTTTCACCAGTTCTATTCAACTCACTTCATTTGTTTTGTTATACTCTAGTAGCTCAGAGTAGGAATGATTAAGGAAGAAAAAAAAACATCTTCAAGCTCACTGGTGGAGAACTGCATTCATCAGAGTGATAAATGCATTAAGAAATGTACTTATTTGAAGACATTTCATTTTTTTTTTCACCAAGGGAGGCAACGATTGTGTAGCGTGCTGTAAAATAAATAAAAACCTGTAAGATCAAGTGAAAAAATGACTAATGAGGTCAAACTTTGGTATCACAAAAAAAAATAAAAGTGGCTGAAGTGAATAAAACTGATGATGATCCAAGAGTGTCAAGACCTGTTTGCAATGTTGAAAGACAACCAAAAACCGTGTGTGCATCATTCTGCAGGCAGCAACAGGCTTTCATTTCCAAACTGAGAAAAACTATCCCTGACATGAAGCAGGGGTGAAGATGTTTTAAGTTCATCAATACTGATCGTTCTGCATATTTATAAGTGTCATTCCCGTTTTACTGTTTTGATCACATTAATGAAGTTCTATGAGAACGCTCTTAAACCCTTTTGGACAGGATAACTTACAAATCAGTTTAGAGTTTATTGATCACATTCCTACCATTTGTCCTGATAGTTTGGTGCTTGTTGGACTGTGTAGCCAAATTCATCAGAAGCTGGGCCGAGGAAAATCTTAGCTCCTGCGGTGCCAACATTGAAGGACTGCAATTGGCTAATCTTGTCAGCTGGTAGAAGAAACAGAGAAGGTTCCATTAAGACTTATGAGACTCTTACAGTTCTTACAATGCCTTGAAAATTTATCCGTAGCCATTTTTTTGCACATTTTGTCACACTACAACCACAAACCTTAGTGCATTTTATTACACAAATGGGGGAATTTGTGTAAGAAATAAGAGGCATTTGCACTTAACATCTTTAATATCAGCAAATAAGATGCAATGCAGATATTCACAGTTCAAGAAGGAAAATCTGTCAACATGACATCTACTGGTTTTGTCCTTCACAAATCTACCCTATATGGACAAATAGCAAGAATAAAGTTATTGTTGAAGAAAAGCTATAAGTTTCATTTAAAATTTGCCACAAGCCATGCAGGGAAAATAGCAATCAAGTAGAATAAGGAGCTCTGGACCAAAGTTTACATTTTTTGGGCTGTGTACATGGTGGAAAATGAGCAATGCATATCAACTCAGCATTGTGCTGCACATATGTGATGTGCAGCACAATGTGAGGTTGTTTTTCTTCAGAGCTTACTAAGAGCTGGGACAAAGCTGGATGAAGCTAAATATAGCACAGTCCTAGAAGAAAAGCAATTAAAACCTGCAAAAAACTTGTGATTGAGACATTCACCTCGCAGCAGGGTGTGTACCAAAACACACAGACAGCTACAATAGCAGGTTTGGGTCAAAGCATTTATGTGTTAGAGTGGCCCTGTCCATCCATCGGACTGAGAATGGCCGGCTCTGCAGAGCAGAATGGGCAAAATGCCTAAAAAGATTTGTGCAAAAGCAAAAGGTGAGCTTGACCAGCCGCATGCATTAAATAAATAAATATTATTTTTTTTAAAAAACTTTTTTTTGTCTTTGTAACTATTCAGCAATTTGTGTTGCCTTATCAAAAAATGCAAATAAATAGATAACAGGTTTTTAATAATTTTGCAAAAATATATTGTCATATATTGTCATAATCATGCCAACCCATAACTAAAAATTGTCATAGATTGCTTCCTGAATTTTGCTCTCTTAAGAGAGACATGTAAAGCCACCACTTCCCTCCATGAATCAAAAGTGGGTTAATCTTGCACAGTAACAAAAAAAAAAAATAACCAACACCTGCAAAGCCTGACTCAAGGAGGCAAGAAAAAAACACATACATGGAGATTATTCATTTAATGAAGGCTTCTTGGAATAATAATCAAAAAGGCTCCCAACACCCTCAGGTAGAAGCAGGTTGAGTCCTCCTGCTTTATCAGTGTCACAAGCCTAAACAGGCAGAGCTGCGCTCCCCTCTGCAATCACCAGGACCAGGAATGTGGATATTGAACTCGGGAAAACCTTCACAAACAGCAGCCCTTTCCTGCCACGCCTGTTTTTACCTGCAGCGCGCACACACACTCCTTACGCAGACTGCGCCTTTTTACTTTATTTGAGTATTAGAAACAATGTGCTCATAGCGAAGGACAGTATCTGGCGGCATGTCTACGACTTATGAAGCAGTAGTACCAGCGAAAAACAGAAATAGTGGAACTCTTCGCCACGCGGATCACAATTCAAGTTGACCAACACATATTAGAAGTTAAAATAAGACATTCATAATCAGTTAATGAATTTTACACTGACGTTCACCCGATGCGAACAGAGTCTATTAGAGACCAAAAAAAAAAAAAAGCTGCCATCAATTTCATAATTAAAACTCAAATCCTTAGAAAACGATTAAAAAAAACTAACTTACTTCTTGTAAACACATGCAAAATATGGGACCTCGACAATGCGATGCTTAAAAAGTAAAAAAATTAATGTCGAAGATAAAAAAAAACAACAACAACGTGATTTATACTTACAGATAACTATTATAGCAAAGAAGATTTTCCTCCAGACGTGATCCATCCCGGTCATTGTTTCATGTGTTTGTGGTGATCAAACAATGCCTCCGAGCGCGTCAAAGGCTCGGCTCCACAGCTGTGACGAACCGGATATGTTTCCCTTATAAGGACTCGAGCCTTTTTTTCCTGACCTGCAGGCACAAACTTCGCAATAGCTTGTTCTGAGAAAGTTACTCATTCAGCATTAAGGAGCAGAGGGGGAAGCTACAGGTGAATCAAACAACAACGTTTACCATTGTTTTATTCATTATATTTAAG
This sequence comes from Poecilia latipinna, assembly GCF_001443285.1. Taxonomy (NCBI): domain Eukaryota; kingdom Metazoa; phylum Chordata; class Actinopteri; order Cyprinodontiformes; family Poeciliidae; genus Poecilia; species Poecilia latipinna. The sequence goes on along the minus strand of NW_015114082.1, from coordinate 110,359 downwards.
TGTGTGTTGACAAATTGATCTTATTGGACTAAACGTCACACTTCTTGTACTTCTTGTATCTTACAGCCTTTTACCAGTCTCTGTCACTATGGGAACTTAATGTGTCACAGATCTCAGTGAGATAAAGATCTGGAGTTTGATTTTCACCAGAACTTTCTATTTATTACTGTGTTAGCCAGTTCTTTGTGGTTTTACTGGTATTTTTGAGGAGGTCATGGTCATGTTGCAGACATCAGTTCTGGTTCACCTTCAGTAGCTCTATAATAGGAGGTTAAACAGGCATTTAAGTAACATACGTTTAAGTAGCAGTGACGTAGAGTGACACGCTGTGAGAAAGACCAACAGTTATTTTCCTCTCGCTGGAAAAACAACTGATGTAAGACCTTTCATTAAACTGAAGCTGGGGCGGTGAAATTTAACTCTCAATTAGTGGTGCCAGTTCAAAATAATAATTTGGAAAGAACTTTAACTGGACTTGTTGCTCAACAGACACAATCAGCACAGCATGTTGTATAACATACCAGCGGCTTGTGTGTTAGTAACTTAGATCAGATAGATGGGACTAGATTTATAGATGCATCTTTGGCAACAGTTTTAACATCAGTTGTAATAAATTCTTTGCAGATTTCACACATAATTACCAGTAAAGCAACATTTGAGGATTCAACACAGATTCTGAAGGCGGTTTTAATGTTTCTCTGTGGGCTTCTTAGGAAGTCTCAAAAATAGCCTCCATGACATCACCATGGCTTCATACATTACACAGAAAGAGTTCATTGTGATCTACGCTTGTGGAATTTGATGGCAACATGGGTCAAATGAAGAATTATGGTGGGAAGTGTTTAGAAAAAACCAGACGTTTCATGGTTGTGTAATATTCAGAGGTGAGTTGTGTTTCAAGGGCTATGAATACTTTTGAAAGGTAACAGTAACAGTAATAAACCAGGAGAATTTAAGCTAGTCTTGAAACAATGAGCTTGCGCCTTCTTACTTTGACATCGCAGGGAAACTGAGTCTGTGCATTTCATCACTCAAATAGCAGATGAACTCATAGCACGACATCTAAAAGTCTGTCTTATTGCTACTTTAATTGTCTGTCAAATTTAATAACATTCGTTCCACTCTCCCAGACTCTGAATGCTGCCAATTGACTTCCAGTTTAACAGTCTTGGAGCTTTTTACTTGGCATTGTCTTTGAGGTCAGAGAAGTGACTGCTGAATAACTAAGAAGATTACAACATCATTTTCCTACCCCGCCCTTTAGAGCAGGCCACATCAAATCACAGATTGCAGATATTTCAGTGGATTTATAAGCTTCTAGAGGCTTTTCACCCCACACATTTTAAAGACTTTCTTCGGACATGTAAGAGGATTTGTGAACATTCACTAATTTATCCACCCGCCGGCTTCTTTGCCGAATTAATAACAGATTCATTTTAACCCACTCCTCCATTATCTGTATCTGCTTATCCTCGCAGGGTTGTGAGGGAACTGGTGCCTACCTCCAGCGGTCATTGGGCAAGAGGAAGGGTTCACCCTGGACAGCACAACACAGACAACCATCCACACTCACAGGACGATTTAGAGAGAGCTATTAACCTGACAGTCCTGGTTTTGGACTGTGGGAGAAAGTCAGAGATGGCAAACTCCACGGGTTCAAGTCCCATGCTGGGATTTGAACCCATGAACTTCTTACTGCAAGGAAACAGTGATACCAACTGTTCAGCTTTGGGGGTAAATGTTTATTCCATCCCCTGATAATTTTGAATAAATTAACATTGTTTTATTTTTTATTTCAATCAATATAATTTTATCTTAATATTTAATGCATTGTTCTTAATAATTGTTGATGTTTTGTGTCTATAATCAAAAATGAAACTGTCAGAAAGAAATTGTTAGCAAGAGTTAAAAAATACAAAATTAACAGGGATTCAGATACTTATTTCTTCCTGCTGTATATTACCAGCACATTGCAACAGCACTGACACTGAAGTTTGAATGCATTGTGAACTGAAGTTGTTTCTGCTGTGATTCTCTTTTGGTTGTAATTCAGATTGAGGATATGAGTCATGATAAAATCTCTGTACAGTTAGAAACCTGAGCAATCTGAGTCCCCCACTTTGAAAACACACAGAAGGACAAATATAGAAAAGAAAAATTCCCTTTTTAGCAGAAATCCAAGGGAGGATCAGACACAGAATTAAGGAGTTCTCTATATCAACAGATCCAGGAATGAGAAGATGAAAGAAGCATGTAAACAAATACCAAAATTTAAGGACAGTGTTGCCTAAGAAGAGCAAAACAGAAGATAATATCTTTTACACTGCTTTTTAACTGGTTTTACAAGACAAAAAAATACATTTTAGATAAATAATTGCACAAGTCTGTGACATGTACTCTGTGCATTCCTATTAAAAACAGACATTTAACTGAGCCAAAATTTCTGTAATGCAAAATTAACTATATTAATGTATACATAAAAATCTGCAAAACCCTGTTTAAATAAATGCAAACTGGAAATTAAATTCAGCTTTACACATTTAAAGCTGAAGTTTAGTATAATCTTACGAAGTTGTTAATAAGGATTGGACATGAAACAAATATTTTTTTTTTTTTATTTTCGGTCATTTTCATCCAACCAGTTTTGTTTCTGATAGGAACTGAAACAAAAGATAACAAAATCACGTAACAGTATGATATGATCAATATTACATCCTACCATCTTGGTACAATTTAAAACTTACTTTATACCTAACTCTGTCAGGAGTATGAATCATTTTTGGGCTTAGCTTCATGGCACCATAAAGACAACAATAGGGGAAAGTATGGGACAACAGGCACATTAGAAAAGCCAGATTGGATATTTTTTCCAAACTTGAAGAAAAAATGAGACTGAAAAAGATCAGAGAAGCTGCCAAGCGGCTGTCAGCAAAAGTGGAGGAGAAGCAAGAACTGGTTAGAAATTCATTGACACCGATGAGTGATGGGTGTAGTTGTGCTTCACTGTGCAACATGAAGAATGGCTAGTAGTTAGCTGTAATTACATGCTAATAAAAACACATAAATATCACAGGTCCAAGTCCAACTATTACTTAATTCTGAAGACCCTTCCTCCCCTCTACTCTGGTATTTTTTTTTCAGTTGTGACTCAAACGTTAGTCATTGACTGAACAGAAAACCTTGAGCTTTCCAAAATGAGCAAGTCCTAGTGTTTTTGTGGAAGTGTAGCAAAGCAGTTCCTGGAAAAGGCTGAGGTGATTTTCTGAATCTTATGTTGGCAAACTGACTCACCTTTCTCTAAAAACACACAGATTCAACAGCGATGTAAATCTCTCTTCTTTCAGAAGGATCCACATTGCTTAGATTTAAATGCTACTTCCTTTAACAGCAGCACCATTGTTTAGAGCTATTTCCTTGAATCATATAGAACAATCCGAGGAAGAATCTTAGAAAGAATGCTGAAACAGATTAGACTGGAAACTTTGTTCTTGCTTGCCACTTGGAATGTCATCAAAAATCCCCTCTGAGGCGAAACCAAAACAACTTCATGTTGGTCAGGATGTTTGGAGCCCTTAAAAATCCCACTTCAGTATGTAATTCAAATTAAACCCTATTCACCTGTATTATTAGCCACTGACAGCATACTGACTGACATGGTTCATTTCTTGAAGTGAATGCCTTTTTCTCATTTTGTTACATTACAACTGCAAATAATCAGTGTATTTTATTGGGAGATATTTGGTTTTCAAACTGTTTAAAAACCAAATTGTAAAACACAGAAGCACTTTTCAGATTATATATAATCTGAAAAGTGTGGCCTTCACCTATATTTAAGCTTCACAAGGAAATACTTGGAGGAGCCAACTATTGCCTTGTCTTTTAGGTATTTGTTTATGGGCATCTACAGACTTTTCCTATTCACCTATAAAACTCAATTTGGAGAAGTCAGTTTGGATGAATTGTGCAAGCAACAATTTTTAATGACTCTTTGTCTCTGGTGGGCAGCCTTTGCCCCAGCCTCAGGTCTTTTGCCACCTCTACTGATTTTCTTTCATGATTTTCCTGTATATATCTCCATTAATAGTCCTATCAGCTCTGACCAGCTTTCTTGTTGCTGTTGAAGAAAAGCATCCCACAGGATAATGGACCATGTGTCAACAAGGAGAATGTTTAAGCAGAAGGGAAGTTCTAGATTTCTCCCAGACACATCGGTTTTGGGTCCCAAAATGTTTAATTTTGGTCTGATCTGACCAAAACAACTTCTCCCACATTTTACACGGCCAGTGTCAAACTTTAAACATGACATGCAGATATTTTTTTAAACACACTCAGATCATTAAACTGATTCTTCTGACTGAGCTGTGAATATCTGCAGGATCTCCAGAATTTCCATGAACGTCTCGCTGATTAATCCCGGCTTCTCCTGGCCTGTCACTTTCAGTGGACGGCCATTTCCTGGTGGGTTTGCATCTGTGACACTCTTTTCTTTTTCAGATTTCAACAGTGCTCCGGAGATTTTTTTTATTTTTTACATTGCTTTGAACTATTCATAATTTCATCTTCATGATGCTGTTTTTTTCTCTAATGTTCTCTAGCAAACACCTGATGCCTTCACAGAAGAACTGCTTTTATGCTTAGATTAAAAACCAAACAGGAGGAATTTATTTACTGATGAAACGAGTATCAAAGACAGTTGGTTGCACTGAATTTATTTTGGTGTGTGGTAGAGCAGGTTTCTTATGAAAATTGTGTATTATTTTAATTTCACTCCACAACAATTCAGTTCTTTGTACAGTTGTTTCAGATGAAAGCCCAATGCAAGGCATTAAAATGTCCACCATGTAGAAGGATGTGCTCCTCCTTCTTCAGCCCTGCACAGACTAAGCGAAAATGAAAGTAGATGGCCTGATGGTTGGCTGGATAGCTGGCAAGTTGCAGACGTTTCCAGTCTAAATAAGATATTTTTTAAAATAATTTAAAAAACAGAATCATCTTATTTAATAAACACCACTATCAGCTGTCTTTTATATACTGTTCAATTTCTAGTTCTACTAGAACTTTTTTAACCTAATGGTTGCAGCGTTTAACTGACCAAAATCTAACGGTGCAGAGCAAAGCCACAGAAACGTCACAGCGCAGACAAATGCAGAAGTGGAGTTTATGGTGGTACATTTTTAATCTTTGTCGCATCTGTTTTTTTATCCATTGCAACATTTACAGTATATGTGTGAAAAAGAGATCAGATAAACTAACCTTGATGAAGATGAGCTGATTTGGAAATGTTTCAAAGGAATGTTCTCTCAGGAAGACATTTCTGATTTGCTGCATACTGTGGAGAAATTAATGGAGATGTACAGGACCACAACACACCCACGCACACACACACACACACACGCACGCACACGCACACAGCTAATCCCTCTTTCACTCTGATGTGCTGAGCATTGAGAATCTACGCCTGTTGTTTATCCTGTCGGTATCTCTCTCTCTTTTTTTTTTGTTTGCCTCAGCATCACATGCAGCAGCCATGACGTTTCACAATCCACCACCTGCACAGACAGCGTAGTAATGAGCAGTATATTTATTTTCTAAAGAAGTAGAAGAAACAAATGTTGCAAATGCTGAGCTGATGCTTTGATTTTGGCCAGTCATCCGTTTACAACTGTGCTTTGCAGATTATATCAGCAGTGTGAGGAGGGTTTCTTCCACAGCAGGCAGTTTGCATGAATTCACATGTAACTCCCCTTTGGTTCTGTTTTTAGAATGAGAACATCTATATAAGACACTGCAGCACAACAGTAAGCCCTATATGCTCTGTGGTTTAGACAAACTACCTCTGCATGTTGGCTTAAAAATTGAAGACAGACATGAGGGTGAGGGTTCCAGAAAAACTGTAACAACTGACAGATGTGCACATTTAACTTTAATCCATTGTATCTTACATTGATTACGGTAAATCAGTGTAGACAAGATAGATTTAAAATTCAAAAGAAAAAATATTTTGATGAAACTTTATACCACATATGAACATTTCACCATCGGCATTGCTTAGAAATTGGTTTTGAAAGCAGCAAAAAAGATTCCCCCACATTTGCAGAAGTGGACCTAACTGCCACACAGAGATCACTGAGGGTGAAAACGGTTCTGTTTTCTTCTGCTTGCATGGAAGAGTCCCAATGGCACATAATAAGTGTGAAAACCTTCCAGTCTGCATGTCTGCTGCTGTATGGAACCATGTTGGCTTATAAGCTGTTTTGCAATTTCCTTTCTTTATTAAAAGAGAATGCATTCCTTTGTCTCTGCATTGGTTTATGTTTGGAAAGCTGTCATGTTGGCATAAAGAGGCCTTGAGGATTTTTAGCGGTCGGCTTTGCTGAGAGGAAGATGAGAATAACATTCCTCTTAGCTCAACAACAAGCCACAAATGTTCTCTTGGAAGAGAGCTGTGCTGTGCTTTGAACTTCTAAACACCAAGAATATATTGGGCTCCGTCTATTTTAAGCATAAATGAGAGTTTTTAATTTTTGTATTTTCGTTTGTTTATATGTCAATTTGGTGCTGGTGCAAGGCATTAATTCTGGACTTTTAGTGTTTTGTTATTTTTCAGAGTGCTGATTGCATCACCAGCATTGGCGGACAAGTTTGGAATTATTATGGATTTTCTTTAATCCATATAAAGTGAAAATTAAATATACAGCTTCAAGCACACTGCCTGTCCAAAAGCTAAACTGGCACCTGGATTTGACAAAACAAACATACAGGGGTTATGATTGGGTCATTACCCCTGCCGCCCTGCCATGTGGTGGTTCCTGGATTTGGTTGACTCTTGGACAGAACTTTCTCTTCCAACAGGACAATAATCCCAGACATACTGTCACAGGTTGGCTCCATGCCAGAGGGAAAACAAGACAGATCAGATGTTAGATTTTATTGTAAGGAAGAATAAATAAAGCATGTTGATTTAAAATGTGCATCGTCAGACTACCCTTTATGTCAGCAGTACATTTTTGTGCCAATCAAAGGCAAAGATAACCAAAAAGCTGGAGCTGTTTCCTCTGGGGGAGAAAAACAGACCATGATTTCAACAATTTAATCACTTCTAAGAAAGACTAAGACAGGTGTTCCAACATGCCCAAATGTGCAGCTTTCCTTAAACCCAGCAGAGCTCCAAAGGGACTTGTGTTAACTGGGACTGATTGAAAAAAAGGCCAATGTTAACCTTTTGGAACGGGTCCAACCGCTACCCTGTTATAAATGTACAAATTGTGCTTAAAACTCACGTTCCTGCCAGGAAAAAAAACAAAAAAAAAACAATTAAAATAAACTCAGTGATCTCTTACACCCTGCATAATGTGCAGAGAACAGACATGTTTGTGAAAGCAGGAGTACTCAGAAAGCAAAATACCATGCATGGACATAAATAATGTTTGATCTCAAACATAAAAAAAGACATTATCGCTTGGAGAGGACGTCACTAACTTTTGTTGCCAGCAGGTGGCAGTGTTTGACTAGAACAAAGAAAATAGGTGCCATTGAAACCTTGAAATGTAAACATGCACATTTTCAAAAATTTTTTAAAAATTATTATTTTTTTTTTTTTTTACCGTCTCAAACCAAAAATGTTTTAAGATTCAGCCATGAATTAATAAACATTACACATCCTACTGCTGTAAGTTCTTATACTGGAAGTCTGGCACACTTTCTTTTAAATCTGTATTTCACCAGAAAGAGACCTTGGCCAAGGTCGTCATCATATAAATCTGAACTTTGTAGTTCAAGACATTTTAATCTACCTTTCAAATGACTAAAGAAAAGGTAATTAAGAACAAGACAACAGCCCACATTATAAAGAATTTATTGCAAGCAAACATTACTATAAATAATATGTACAAACTATAAAACAACATTCGTTTACATGTTATGTGTGGATTGCCGGTAAACAGTCTTTCAGTCTTGAGCTGACCAAGAATTTGGGCCACGTCGCCAAAACGTGCAGGATGTGTAGATATTTGATCAGATATTCACGGAATCAACTATTTAAAATGAACGGCATTCAGAAAACTCTGGATCGTTTCCTACAGGTTTTCCTATGGTGCAACTTAGAAAGGTATTTAAAAGAAAATAAAATTTTAAATGAGGTTCTATGCAAAACAACTTTTACATATTTGTAGCTGTTGCAAACATGTAGAACTGTTCCTAAATATCTGGGCGTGTTTCAAAAGAACTTCAGCCAGATAAACAGGTGGAAATATTTAATATTGGCAATTTTACAATGCGCCATATCGCATCAGTGGAGATAAAGGCTGCATCATCTTTGTACTTTATGCGGATATGTAATAAAACGTCTGCCTCACCCATCAATAGTGCATTTTTAAACAAGGAGAATGGATTACCGTATGATGCGTGGCAATAATTGGTATTTAAGAAAATACGAACATATTTAAAAAAAAAAAAAAAACAACAAATCTTTCATTCAAGTCTTAACTCTAAAAATAAGTCCACAGCACACTATTTCCCTCTTGGCATTTGGTTGAAAAGAAAAGCAGCTCCGGGAGGAAATTCCAAACAGCAAAACAAAAATAAGAGAAGAAGTAGTCAACATTTTGAACAGCTATCCCACTGATTGTCCCACTTTCTAATGAATGCAGACTGAAGGAAATTTCAGAAGTGCAACTATAAACAGCTCTTTGTTAAAAAGAGGGTTTGTTCGCAGGAAAATAAAAGATGTGAGTGTATCCTGATGTTAGTTATCCTTTGCTTTTCAACATTCTTGTAATGCAATTTGGAAGAGTACAGTATTATTCTTGTTAAATGTCACTGACAACCCCGGTCGTGTCATTGCTGCCGTTTCATCTCGGACTCTAAACAAAAACTCTCGTACGCTTCTTCGATCTCTGGATCCATCTCGTCCTCGATGTCGAACCTGCAAAAATAATAAATCAATTAAGACACACCGATTCCAAAATATGCCTTTTTAACTGTTTTGTTACAAAAAGTAAGTAGTACTTGAGCAAAACAAAGAAAAACAGGGTCGCAGACTCAGTTTTGGGAGGGGGAATGGCAGCGACTAAAGCCCTTTGACACTCAGCTGCTGACTAAACTGGATCTGAGGCTGGATAGACTCTGCTGCATTGTGGGTCACTTGGAAACATTTGTCAAGCTTAGGGGCCCACGGGTTTACAGTCGGTCATGTGACTTCATGTGTCTGGTGATGTTACCTCACAGTCACATGACCAAAGATGAACAGGCAGGATGAAACCTTTAGAGCGCCGTTTGAACAGTGCAGTTACCTGTGCTGAAAATATTGCAATTTGCCAAGAAACATGCTGAACAGGAAAGAAGCAACAACGTGTGAACTGATGAAAGGAACGCTGTGTTCTATCGTTCCAGGTCAATGCAAACTGTTGATCAGACGACTCCCAAGAACCGGTACGCTAAAGAAACCTGCACCAGAGCAGCATCTTGGTCTGACACAAGCTGGTTGATTTCTACAAAAGTGTGGCTTCTCTGAAATCTGCTAAAGAACATTTATCCAAACAAAAGTAAGTTTGTACGCATCTATCCGAGACTGTATATCTGATTTTGACCCTCTGCTGACCTGAGGGTGGAGTTATTTATTGCAAGTTTACTTTAAATGCAGAAAGAATCAAATAAATGATCAGAATCCCAAAATGAGTATAGCATTCACCCTCACAAGCATCTGTAAACTTCTGTCTGAACAAACCAGTTAGCTGAAAGGATCTGAACTAGCGTCGCATTTATATCAATAAAGGTTACTTACTCTTCATTGCCGTTTTCACCATAAGCATCATGGAAGTAGTCTTGCCTCTCCAGGAGCTCTTGATATTTTTCAGCGTATTCTGTGAAAACCGACAGAGCGACTTTCAGGCACAACAGAGACTGAGACAGAAGTGTGACTGTGCTAAAGCGAAGTGAGCAGAAGAGAAGCGCCACGCTGAGTCCGAGTTATTGTTTATTAGAAATAATAAATACACCTAGAGTAAAAATGCTCAATTCACTTAAGAAATAATAATTATTATTGTCCAAATGAGAACTTGTGAGTCTAATCATTTGGGTTTGGTAGCGATCAGTGTTGTTCAAAATCAACAGCAGGGCTGCCATACAAATTTTATAGCAAAACTCTTCAACACTTAATTTTGCATAGTTCCCATCCATTTTCAGCATATATTAAAAGCAAGAAGAAATATGTACAAGTAAATGTCTGGTTTAATCGTATTATTGAATTGTTTATTGCATTCCTCTCATGTATTCGATTTATTTTAGCTATTTGTGAAGCACTTTGAGGATCAGGACTTATTGGACATAGTTAAACTTGACCTTAAGCATTCAACCTTACACCATTTATGGGGCTTACCATGTGTATATTAGCAAACCATAAAACATTTGATTACTTTTGGTGTTTTGGTTATAATGAGGTTTTGCATATTTTGAGAACTGATCCATGCACTCACCAGGATCTGCTGCTGTAAAGGGTGTACCGTCCTCAGTGTAGAAGGTCGGTTCATTCTGAAGAGCAAAACACAAAACACTTAACCAAAAAGAACAACCGAGGAAGAGGCATATGAAGATGTAGAACTTCAGCTAAATCACCCAGTCTGAAACTGAACATCCTGATTTTTTTTCCGGTCAGTAAACGCCTCATACCTAACCTATCGGGTTGCTGACAAAAAACACTCTTTGCTGTGGTTTCTATTACTAAAGAAAGACTCAAAAATAGCTATTTTTGGTGTCACTGTTTAATAAAAAAGTCAGATGAAACAAAAATGTGTGAGGCTGTTTAAAAGCAACCTGTATTTTTGTATTTGTTTAATTGGATGTTCATTTAAGCTGCCAAAATGGAAAACTGAGACTTCAGCAGAAAACAGGAAGGCTGAACGCAGTAAATCAAAGTTATCCGTTAAGTTCTTCATCTCTGTCATGGAATGTGATGGATTTTGAAGATTCAGGTAACCTTTTGGTAAACTCAGTAAAATATGCGCAAAACTCTGTTTTATAGCAATCGCTCTCTCTCTCTCAGTGTGTTGTTTCTTCTTGTCTTTGTATAAATATTTAATTACCACTCACAACAGGAAGACCAGAAAAGAAAAGCCATTTATTCCGTGAACAATCAGCATCAGCAGCTTAGCGGGTTTACAAAAACTGGAGATTGTCTACAAATCAAACAAACAATAAAAGCCGATATTGACATTAAGTCTCGACACTGACCATGAAGTAGTTGGGGTCGTTGTCTGGTGTGGCGTTACTGGCAGTGGCAGCAGCAGAGACTCTGCCCCAGTCGCTGGATCGCAGCTCCACTAATTTCAGGAGCATCTGTCTCACGTCCCTGAGGAAAACCAGTTAAACGGTTTTACTGAAGACGTTCAGAGCACCGTCCTCCTGTACTGCTGAGCTTCTCCCAGCTGCTAACTGATGCCCAGCTTGTTACAGACATGTGCTCTTTAAAAACAAATATGGAGCTGAGATTACCTAAAAAAAAAACGAATACCTCAAACAAATCGTTCTTTCAAAGATTTAGGTGGTCTTCAACCATCAGTTGCAGGTATACTGGTAGATTTATCTTATATAACTTTCAAATATAAATACAAGTCTTTGAGGTACAGGTAATATACACACCTGCTGCATGTAGCGTCCAGGAGAATAGTCTCGATTCTTTGGACCAGTTCTTCCATGTGTGGTTTCCCACTCTTTTTCCAGGCGTCATCCAGGATTGAACCCGTCAACTGAAAAGCCAAAAACATGCTTATGTCCCTTTGAAGCGCCACACGCAACACTAAAAACACTTTCACTCAACAAAAAAAAATCTCCAAAAACATGTCGAAGATATTTCTGAAACCTTTAGCAGCTTGACGGCACAGATGAGATTTGCATCGACAGGATGTGAAAGCAGAGTTTCCAGCAGGTCTTTGAGAGCCGAAAGGAGAATATCTGCTCTGTTCGGAGCTTCTTTTCCACTTTTAATCTAAACAAGAAACATCATTAAAAAGGCACATTTATAATGACAATGACATTTAAAATAGAAATGTAAATACAGCGACGCAAAAGAAGCGTGTTCCTACCTCCAAATTTAGATACAACTCCCCCAGAAATAACACAAAGGAGTGAAATTTCTTCTGAGCCTCTGGACTTCCTCGTATGGCTACGTTTCTTTGTTCGTACTCCGTCTGACATCTACAGCAGAAAAACAAAAAAATATCTATGTTAATGATATAAACAATTACATACTATGCAAGATTTATCTTTTGCTCTGTGTTACTAAAATTATTTCTAATCAAAGCATCTCCCCCATCTTTTTGTAATATTAGACATGTAAAAAAACGACATATCCTGATTTCATTTCAAGATGACATCTAGGTTCAGTTTTGGCAATGTTAAAATTCATCAGAAACAAAAATACATTTACCGTTGCAAAAGCAATCGACGAAAGTTTCCACTTTGTGGGCTCAGGGCGAGGTGATGGGACAGGTAATTACAAAGCCTGGCTCCGGTGTAGGAAAAGTTTGGGATGGCAGTAGACTGAGATAAAGAGACAAAAACTGGGTAAGTTACCCCAAATACATGCATATCAATGTCTTAACAGAGAAGCCGAGTCTGTAAAGAAGAAGAAAACTGAATGTTGCCAAACCTGCGTAAAGATCAGCTCCACCAGTTCCTTCAGCAGCTCTTCTGTAGTGACCCAGGAATTAAGCATACTGGTGATCTCTTCGACGTCGTACTCGAAGGAGCCAGGGGAGGAGCTTAGGTGAGCAAGGAAATCTGTGACTGTATCAGCCAATGAGGAGTCGCTGCAGTAGCTTTCACTGTAGCTGTCATTGTCATCATAATACCCCAGCTCCTAAGCAAAAAACAATTAAGAAATATAAAAAATGTCAACACCAGGAGTAATAAGCGGTAGCACGTTCAAACAATATATTTAATTCAAATTCATGAAGTACAAATTAACAAAAATTTAAACTTGTTCAAAAAAATTAAATAAAAAAAAGACCGAGTATCTATACAGAAAAAAGCAAAAAAAAAAAAAAAAAAAAAAAAACAAAAATTTGGGGTAAAAGTTTCCTTTACTTCATATGAGCTCATCCCAAAGGGAACAAACTCTGGAGCACTAGCTGAAAGCGTCGATGTCCTGACCACAGAGTCCACATCGTTACTCCCTCTGGGGACAGAGGCATAGCCGGGGCTCACGCTCTGTAGAGGGCTGCCAAGTGTCCGAGAATCTGAAAGCAGAAACAAATATGTAACAGCAAAATATAAAATGGAAGCTGCTTGCTCTACAAAAATAACAAGGGTTCTTAACTGTGGTACTGTAACAATATGAACACAGCAGCACTGTCTGCACCTCTGTGTGTTGCAGGGGAAGGAAGGTGTTCTTTCAGGGCAGGTTTATCTCTATCTACCAGTATTCAATACTATACAAAGGTACAGGATTTGTCGACTAAAATACGAAAAAGTTCAGTGGGTACTCATACTGATTTGAAACACGGCACATGCATCTGTGTGATCACATCTGGTACTGTGATTGGGTCAGACTCTTTTTTGGTCACGATTTATAAATACACTTGAAATGTGAAGAGAGAAATCTTATAACCACATCCAACCTCTTTAAGTCCTAATTGGTCTGAATATTTAGTGTGATTATATAGTCTGCTTTAGTGACCTTTCTATATTATTTCCTTGAAAAATTCTGCAAAAAGACAAAGAATATATCAAAGAATATATATATATATATATATATATATATATATATATATATATATATATATATATATATAAATAAAACACTGGACACTTCTTTAACAAAAAATAAATAAACAAATCTGTCAGAGATAATGTCTCCTGCAACTATTCCTTAAAAAAATTGCATTTTTGGTTCCAAGTATGATCTTTCATAAACAAATAATAATTTAAAAAAAAGATATGTCTCTTGGGAAGCCACATGCCGATAGCACTGCTACTTTTTAATCTTTCTTTTAAGTAAAGCAAACCACCCCATCTTTTAAGGAAAACCATGTGCTCAGTGTTGTCAACATGACATTAGGTTAGCTTCATATTAGCAGTTAGCAGCTCTTCAGATAACTTTCGGCTTTGTAAGCAGCCTCACTGTTGACACTTAAAAAGGTGCGACAGCTGAGCAACAGCTTTTATTAGCTGCGTATTAGCAACCATAAAATAACAGAACATGTCGCAACTCCAACCTAAAAGGGGCAATAACAACAGCTTCGGATTTAGGTCAAGAATAATCAAATGGCCTCAAATGTTTGACAGAGTATTTTTGCGAACAGATATATCCTTCATGAAGTATTTCGAAATATCATTTTGCACGAAACGAATCTGAAAGTAGCTACATTAGCCATGTTAGCTCACACCTCCTCCGGGTAATCCAGCGGTCGCGTTGATGCTGCTCTCCGGGAAAGGAGGGACTGATCGCGGCTGCCTCAGCGGCTCTCTCTGGTTGAGCACCGAGGCTTTGGCGTCACCATCTCTGGCGTTAACTGCCAGCGCGGGATCCGCAGGAGCTCCACGGCTTCTCCCGGCTCCAGGAGCTCGATCAAAATTCTCGTTCATGACTGCTTGTTGTAGTCGAGCCTCAAAACAGCATATGCGAGGGATTAAAATAGACTGTTTCCCACGGCTTTATCGACCAGTGTTTATGTGTTATCACTGTAACACCTGTTCTATCTGTCTTTCATAGTGGCCTTTTTCTGATCGGCTGTAAGCTAGCAGCATAACTTTTCATACTACTTCCTTTCACAACAAACTTGCTGCCCATGACTTATTTATCGGTCAAAAGGAAAGTGTCTTCCTCTAGTGGCGTGGAGTGGAAGTTCAGTATGGCAATTAGTTTTAAGAAATAATCAAATCACTTTCATACCTACAATTTTTTTCTTAATAGAAGTATCTATGGAGAGGCTTCAAAAAAGATAAAGATCTAAGTTTCTGTTTTCATTTTTTTTGGCTGCATATTAGACCTATTTAGACTGCAATTATCAAGATTATTTCTTCCAACTAAAAAAATATTTAGAAAGGAATGAAGAGATTGTGGCAATTGAGAAAAAAATCGGACTTTTTTCTCTCAAAAATCTGAGATTAAAATTGGAATTAGATCATTTCAAAATGTTTCCAAATTTTCACTACGGATAACATTGATGCTATAAGTTCTACTAAGACATCCAAAATATTATTTCCCCTACTGTTAATGTACTGGTGGATATACAAAGCAAATACATCACATTTATAGGGAAACTTAGCTTTTCCTAAGAAATAAAAACATTAAAGATATCTTTAATATTTTTTTGTTACTAGGATAGCTGGTAGTTAGAATAGCTAAAATGTTCATCTTGACTGAAATAAATAATTTTATCTCATCTACTTGAAATGTCCTGTTTTCCAATTTATGATAATAATTTATGCCATAACCGACCTACAGAAACTATCTATTAAAAAGTTTATGCAAATTAAATTATATCTATTATCCATTAAAAAAGATACAATACACATTTATCCCCCCACCTTTCATTTGACTCGTCTCTGAAGTAAAAACTTTTTCAGATGGAAATCTTAAAAGAACAAAGAAGAACATAGACCAAATTGAATATTGTTTTTTTTTTCATTCCACTTTAAATAAGTAGTTGTTTTTTATCTATAGATCCAGCTGATGATTGTTTTTAACTAATACAAATTAGATTTAACAACAAATAAATAAAAGAAAAATGTGACGCAATAGACGACTTGTGTTTTTCATCAATGCAAAAAAGGGATTCATTTGAAAATGTCATTTGTACATATTTTCAGTCTTCTTTTGAATTTTCAAAATGATAGAAAGCTTCCTTTAATGTTTACAGTTGATATTTTCTACTTTTTTTTATTGCCTTAGTAAGAAAATACCCCATTTTAAAATGTCTATGCACAGTTCTTTAAAAGAAGGCAAAAACAAAAACAAACAAAACAAATTTCCTCAATAAATATCAAAGGCATGACCAATCTGTCCTCGTTTTCCATGGAGTTAGTTGTTGTTGGCTTGCAACTTCAACAGTTTCCAAAATAGACTTTCGTGATGATAAAACTCATCTCAGCTTTTTAAACTGCCAAAAGTTTGAGATCAGTAACACATTTTTTCCACCACAGAATAAGTAGATTATGGAATTAAGCACCTCTCATCAGACCTCTCTCAGTAGCAGCCTTCTCCAAACATGTGTTGCACCAGACATCCCAACGTAAGCATTCATTAGTTGTTTTTGGCCTCCAGGCATTTTCCACTTGTTTCCCAAAGCTGGATCGCATTATGCTACAGAGAATGCCTGAGCCGCAAATTCAGAGACCCACTCTGATAAAAGATTATTCCAGTATTGCTGCTGTTTTCTCCCCATTCCAGATTCTTGGAGAGAGTTCAAACATTCACAGGTCTTGAGAATGTGAAGATGACGAATGACTGGGATTTGTGTGTGGATGAGGTTCTCCCTGGCTGGTTACTCACTTCATCATTAACTGCTTTTATTGTATTGGTTCCCCAGCAACATGAAGCTGAGTAAAATTTTATGAAAAGCATAAAACAGGAACATGAAGGTCGCGAAACAATAAATGCAAAATCTGAACAGATTAGAGACGGGATCTGGAAAAAATGAGCTAATTTAATATTCCATTATATAATCTCACGATTTAAACCTTTCAATAAAATTCTGATTTGGAAATAAACAAAGAGCAGCTGCTGAAGTTTCAACAATAAAATTGCCCCCATACAGATTTCTTCTATTTTTGGGGACTGAAGGAGGATTCTCAGATAACAAAGCACCATTTTACTCTAAATATAGGATAACCTGAGGAAATTCGACATGCAGTTTTTAAAGAGATGATACAATTTATTAAGAGACAAAAGTTATGCAGACCAAATTTGCCCAGTGTGAAAAAAACAACAACAACAACAATAGCAACCGTGGTTCTTGTCAAATCATGAAGCAATGAACCTCACTGCTCCAGTCCACACCCAGGTCTGATTATAGTCAGACTGGTTACCTAAACAGAACTGCTATGACAACTTGAAGTAAGCTAAAAATAAACAAAAAGGCAACAAACAGCATCACACTATCTGCAAATAGAGAAAAGGTTAAAAGGAGGTCAAAGTCCCCAAATTACTCCAATAGAGAACTGCTGACTCACCTGAAGGTCAGAAAAAAATGAGAA
Organism: Poecilia latipinna; assembly: GCF_001443285.1. NCBI lineage: Eukaryota > Metazoa > Chordata > Actinopteri > Cyprinodontiformes > Poeciliidae > Poecilia > Poecilia latipinna. Next base: position 93,166 of record NW_015114082.1, on the reverse strand, counting down.
CATCATCTTTGTCTCTGCAGACTTCTCTTGCCTGAGTTATGGTCAATGTACATAATTCAATATTGAGGAAAAAAAAAGAATAGACAGAAATAGCAACCATTGGAGATTTCTCAGGTAAAATCAAATTCTGAAAAAAAAAAGAAAAAGAAAGAAAGAAAAAAACAAGCTGGTCATTTTCAGATAAAAACATCTTGATGATCTCTGAGACTTTTGAGAGAAAATATAGAATGTGAAGTGTATTTTGCCTGGTGTGTGTTTTGTCTGGCGTGTGTCATGTTACATTTGATATGAAATTGTCAAAAAGAACATCATACCCAGAGTGGTCAGCACCATAATGACTCTTCTCCAGAAAATCCCAAAGCAGAACGTTTGACTGTCATTTTATGATGTTAAGTTCAAGAATACTTTGGTTCTGCATCAGGGCAATGATCCAAAATCACAGACAAATCCTCCTCTAAACAGCAACTTGCACATATAGCAGGAACTGATACCGTACTCAGTGCAGGACAATCACATGACCATTCACCACCCATAGTTTCATTTCATATGTGTTTTATCTTTAATAAAAAAAAATTAAATTGCCCATATTGTAATTCTCAGATGGTTGAACTCACCTTCGTTTAGGTTCCAGAAAAAATAATGGATGGTTCTGGTTTTATCACGGAAATAAACATTTTTCAAAAAGACTTAAAAAAATTATGAATCAGTAATAACCTCCTTCTATTTTGTCATGAGTCGACCACAAATGTTAATGTATTTCACTGGGATTTTAAGTGGTAGACTCATAAGTAGTGCATTTCTATGAAGCAGATGGAAAACTAATGTTTGCATGCCAGTACCTTTTACTGGTATACCTTCTACTGGTATTGCAGCTGCTAGTCTTTTGGGGTGAGTCAGTCAGCTTTGCACATCAACAGACTGGAACATCAGTTCATTTTTCAGCGAAATTCCTCATGCTCAGTCACATTTAATGGAGAGTAGCAGTAAACATCAATTTTCAAGTCTTCATTCAGAATCCAATTTTACTTTACATCCTGACTTTTATTAAACCATTGAGACACCTGAACTGAATGTTTAGGATTAGAGTCCTGCTGGAAGGTGACCCTCCACCCCAGGCTCACGTCTGCAGCAGGTTTTCTTCCAGGATTGTTCTGTCTTCCATTATTCCATCAACAGTTTTGCTGTATTTTCTGAAACAGACAAACAAACAAAAATGTCTTCACAGCATTAGGCTCCTTTGCCATGCTTTAGAATAGAGATTGTGTGTTAAGGGTGATGTACGGTTGCTACTTTCCTGTCACACAGTACTTTAAGCCAAAAGGTTGGTCTCATCTGTCCAGAGCTTCTTCTGCAGGTTTGCTGTGCCTTGTGTTAAACAGCAAATTGGATCTCTAAGGATTTTTTCTCCACTACATCTTTTTTCTCTGCCACTAATCCATATTTGATCAGATTTGTTAAATACTTTAATGTTTAGTCAGCAGATTTTCCTCACTGAGCTGTGGCTGTCTGGAGAAACTCATTCAGTCTCTTGGCTGCTTTTCCAATTAATACTCCCTTTTTTGGATCTTTCAGTTTATTTAGCTTGACCTCTCTTGATTTAGCTGTTCTGTCTTGGTGCCTTAATATTAGCATTTATAGATTTCAGACAAACTCTGCTTTAAACGTCTACGTGACTTCATCCTCATTCCTACTGCTTGGTGTCCTTGCTGTTGGTTTTCCTCAAAGAAACCAGATCAAAGGTGATTTTAGTTTAAGGGTATCAAAAATAAAGTGGATTAAGTACAATCCCCTTTAAAGTTATTAACTACGTTTTGCCAGTCTATAACTTAAAAATCTGAGTAAAATATATGAAAGTCGTTTTTTTAAATGAGGAATGTCCAACTTCCAGAGGTGGAAGTTGGAAGCTTAGAAATTTAGCTTCAACCTCAAACACATACTGTATCTTTGTGTTCTCCAAAGATTAAGAGAAGAAATTCAGATTGATGTTTTCTTTCTAGTTGTTGTTCTAGTCAGGAACCAACGAAGAGTTTCAGAAGGAAGATGTTGCGTCTGTCTGTCCTTCTTCCGTGTCTCCGTCTTCCTCTTCCACTCCTCCTCCTCTGTTTTTTCTAACTGTCTGTGCAGAGATAGATGCTCGAAAAGGCAGGATAAGAGAACATGAGGCCCGGAAGCCTGTGGTGTTAATGTTCCCCGCACAGTCTTTTCATCTGCCATCAGGACAGCTGTCATTGATTAGTGTGTTTGTAAATGATTGCTGAGGGAAGTGGGCGGTCAGACGCAGGTCATATCTCTTTTTTTTTTTCTCCTCCCTCACACACACTCAGATCCTCCTCCTTAAACCTCCTTTGCATAGAGGATCTGGATAAGCGTGACAAAGTTGATTTTATTTTTATTTTATTATTATAAAATGTAGTTGATTTCTATCTGTTCCACAATCAGGAATTGTTGCTGCAGAAATGGGATGACATTAGGAAATGATGTCAATATCTACAGGTCACACCGGGGAAGTTGACTCCCCGCGATTTTGTTGTGGTTTGTTTCCCTGTTTGTTTGGGAACTAATCATTAGCAGAATGGTTCCCACATGGAGGATCTGGCCGAGCATTAATGACTGCTATTTGTCCCTCCCTACCTCAGACTAAGCCAGATAAGAATGAGACCTACTCTGACCTGAATGCTTGCCAGTGTTTCTCAGGACATGTGCTGATACTTTGCTTTTTTTTTTTTTCTGCAGCTTTCTGTGCCCTTTGTGTGAGAAGGAACAAACATCCACACTGCTGCAGAGAAGAATCGTAGTTTTATTTTCACATGATAGAGAGATCCTATAAAAAGTAGAACGCAGAGGATTGCTGGTGTTCTTTCCAGTTAAATATCTCACAAAAATAAATAAATCAATAAAATTCAGCCAAAACTCAGTGGTTAAGTATCAAACAATTATTTTAAATGTGCTTTAATTCTTAATATTTCATGCTGTCATGATAATCTGATTTTTACCTTTGCCATTTTCTGCCAGACCTTGTTCCCTGCCTCTCTGGAGAAGTTGGATTATAAATACCATATTTCGATACATCTAGCTTGGATAGTACTTTCTCTGTTGTCCACAGACTTCAGCTTCAAACTGTTTGGCACAGTAAAAAAATAAAGATGACCCCTGCCTTGGGTGCCACTCAAAACTCAGATTAACATCTCTCACCTAAAGGAAATAAGCAATCTCAACCAAATCAGAGTTCACGTCGTTTAACAGTGTTAGTGCCTTTTTCTTTTCCCAAATGAGAGATTTTTCAACGCATGTCTTTGATTCATGGTTGTCTGGTATTTAAAACCTCTCATGTCCAGTGCTCTGTGTATCTGTTTCCACTCCAGGTGGGCTCCTTGGTTCACACCATCATTGGAAGGAAGTGGGTTGATGTTTTCTTCCTCCGGGTTTTCATTCCCCTCAGCGGCTTCCCATGGACGTTCAGCCCCACAAACATCTGCCGCTTCTTGTTCTTCCACTCAGCCGAAGCGTAGGTGTTGTAGCCGTTCTCCTCGATGCGCTCCTTCAGCTTGCAGTCGACACCAAACTCTCTCTGCAAAATCAGAAGAATGCTTATGTCAGACGAGGTGAAAAATGGGTCATTTTCCAGCACAGATCAATTTTTGTTATAAAACACTATGTTTCAAAGTTATTAACTAGGTTTTGCCAGTCTATAATCTCACAGGAAGTGCATTCCTGTGAGATTATTGTGTGTTGAAAAGTAAAACTCCTTAAGCAGTAAACAACACATTTTCACTTATTTTAGTAATTTAGAATAATTCAAGCAGAATCGTGCATCTCGTGATGCACGGTACAAACGATGGACATTAACCATCTGCATCTTCACAAACACCATTAAGTTTGTTATTATGTTGGCCAAACAAGTAAATAACATAAAATATACATTATCAACTCCTCAGTAAAGTAAGTTGTCCTAAAAGTCACTAATAACTAAATTATGTCATCACCAAATGTATATAACCAGTTAAGGCAGATTTAGGTTTAAAAGAATATTTTATTTTCATTAGCATTCCATTTTGGTTGTTTCTGAGTGACACTGGAATTATCTACAAAATCTAACATGGGCATTAATCATCTAAGAAACCAGGAGCAAACTCAGGTTTCATGAGTGATAAAATTCTATGATTATTTGTATTTGTTTGAATTGTTTTAAATGGCGAAAAGCAGCTGAGATAAAGGGTCAGTATGATGGATAACACCATGCTGTGAATCATTTCATCTCCTACAAGCTCACAGCAATCTGGCAATGTTCTACTGGAGGTAAGAGAACTATTGTTGACAATACCTTCACAGGATCTCACTTCAAAACACCCAAACCACTAATTTGATGGATGTTGCATGCTTTGCCCTATTCTGCATTTTGTCTTTGGACAAGCTGTGTGATTGCATAGCTCTCCTGCAGGTCTGCATGTGTCCACAGGCCTGATTGTGGATTTGATCCAACTGGCATGGAGGTAAAGATCAGGTTGCCCGCAATAAAAACCGAACAATCTAACACTATCTGTCTCTGTGGAGCATTCAGATTGACCTCTGACTTGGATACTAACCGCTCCGTACAGCTCTCCTTTCCTGCTGATGGCCAGATAGTAGTTGCTGTTCAGCCCTTTAATGGCCACCACTCCCACTTCCACTGATGTGATTTCCAAAATACCTAAGAAATACAAAAAAAAGGTTACATCATTATATGGTGATTATCAAAATAAACAAACAATCCCCTTGCATGCACCATGACTTCATAAAGGATCTCTGGATTGCTGGAACATTTACAAGATGACGTCAAATTCAGATCTGCACATCCCATATACTTATTTTGTTTTCCACACACTTCTTTAGTGTGTTGCTGACGTTTGAAAGAAAAAATACAGAGAAATCCATTGTAAATTGTCTCAATTACAAGCATTTGAATGACTTGAATGTGATTTGAGATTTTGCAGCATTTAGATCATCTTTAAAAAATTTCCAGCTTCATTATTTGTACTCTTGGACTTTAACACAACTAGTTTTCAGACTTTACTAGCAAACAACCATGAAATAATTAAATATGTGAGGAAATTAATATGTAGAATTTTTGCCAATAAGACAAATATGTTTTATAATGAAAACAATTTTATTTTATACATTATTTATTCATTAATTTTGATTTTTTTTTTTGTCCCCACCACAACCCAAAACTGACAGATTCATTCTTTTCGTTTAATTGTGTAACCTTTGGACATCCATAAACTAGCGAGGTGACAATGAATTTCATTAATTGTATAGCAGCAATGATTTTTGTGACCCTCATATAAGTCACTTCTACGGTGACTTCCCATTATTTATTTAAATGGATGGATAAAATAAAATCATGACATAAAGTTATACATTTTCTATAAATTGCGTTAAGAGTAAAATAATGCAAAAGAAGAAATAGATGGTGACAGCTGTAAAAAGATTGTGCAGATAAGATTATTTCATGTTCTGCTTGTGTCCAGTGTACCATCATTTCAACAACAAGTTTTAAGTAGGTCTGAAAATAAGGAAAAATTCTAAAATAATAATAATAAGAAAATAGGACATTTTTTTATGTGAAAACTTGGGAGCAGATTAAAAAATCTGCTTATTGTTGAAAAACAGGATTTCAGAAACAGAGTGTTTTAGATTTATATTCTTTACCATAATTCAGTGTTGGCAGTGCCCTGTTATCCTCTGGGCCCAGAGCAGCAGTGTTTGCTCACACCTGGGGTTGACTCTGACTAATCTTTTATGCTGCCTGTGTTTATCCACCGTACATCACTATTAGTTTATGCATATCTTTTTTTGTAAATAAGTACTATTAAGGTTTTGGAGTACCGCCTCAGGCAGCCCAAATACCAGCAGCGTTACTTGTTTCAGGACCATGGATCTGAATGACTAGTGACCTTCAAAGTGCAGTACATTTACATGTGGGAATATGTGGGAGTTCTTTTTAAGGTTACAATTATTCCTGAGCACATTTATCATTTTGGTGATATTATAAAGTTAGTTTACAGCCTACACCTGCGTAACAGATTCCAGCTGCACAGGTCATTTTGTTGGAAAATTAATAGGTGGATTCCACAGAGAATCTCTGGCTGTTTATGCTCTGTTTGGTATTTAGGCTACACAAATAATTTGGGTTTCTCATAGGCTGGCAGAGGGGTTAATTTATACCTGGGGTAACAAGCGTGTGTTTTTCCTGCAGACAGCCACGATTATTTGTGTGGTCTCAGTATCAGAGGTCAGAGAGATATAACTTCCTAATGTGTCCTCTGACCACAGAGCCCACTTGTCTCGTGTTTTGCTGCTGGTGTGTGTTTGTGAGAGAGTCCTGCTGGTTCCCATGACATGTTTGATTTCTTGCCGCCCTCCCTGACTTCCTTTCCCCACTTCCTGTGAGCTGTCGTTATTTTATCTCGATAAGCATCCATGTGTAGGCACACGCAGACACACACACGCACACGCACACACACACGCACACAGACGGAGACCGGCGTGGGGGCGTGAACTCCGGAGAGTCAATGACATCCTTTGATCAGATCTGCAGTCCCGTCTGTGTCTGATGACTGTTTGTGTGGCGCTCTGGTCCACTGTCGCTCCCACTCTCCTCTGCCTGAGGTCTCCAGCCGTGTACATGAGTGGACAGTGGAGAATCCAGGTGTGCCACCACCCCCTCCAAAAGAACAAATACCCCTCTTAAATATACAGCAACTTCCCTCCTTGTCCGTGAGGTCTTGGCTGTATCAGTTTCTAGTTCAAACGGTGGCACCTCGGGGCTGTGAGGTCTGAAGCCACAAGGCGGTGGTGGGGACTGTGACACAACGGCCATTGAAGATCTGAGTGGAGCTGGTTTTCTGTAAGGGATCGGATGTCAGGTATGGAGTGAGGATGTAAGACAATCTATGGCAGTCTCTGGCTGCTCTGTAAACATGGGAGGGATGAAAGGAAGGAGAACAGAGGAGGACAGAGGAGCCATGACAGTGAGACTGGGGGTGGAGTGAGGATTAGAAAGGCTGTAATGATCACTGATCAAAGTCAGCCACCGGAGGCAGGGGCGAGACAGGTTGTATATACACACACGCACGCGTGCTAATGTGCACACACACATGCATGCACACACACACACACACACACACACACACACACCTACACACACACACTCGGCATGCACATGCATAAGAAAATGTAGCAGGTGAATGTGCTTTTCTACAAATGTTGGAGGAAAATAACCAATAACTACCATTTTTAAGAGGCTATCTAGACGGAAATTTATATATTGTGGCTTTTGTTTTCCCTTTGAATATTGTATGCATTTCCTGTTTGGAATTACAGCACCTAATTACATGCTGGTTGTGAAACAGATTAAGCCAGTAGGAACTGAAGGTGGGATTTTTTTCCACAGTGGTATGCCAAAAACAAAATTGTTGCACTTAGCAGCTTGTAGCATTTTGATGTTTTTCTTTTTTTTTTTTTTTTTTTTTTTTCACCCAAAGGTTGATTTCACACTGCTTCTTATCTTGCCAAGTATGTAAAAGTCAGCTTTAGGGTGGAAAATGTATAATTTGCAACTGTGTCAGGAAAAAAACAAACAAAAAAAAACTAGGTTGCCATGATACCAGTGTGTTGTTGTCTAATCTAACCAGCCAGGGAAGAAAGTTAAGCATTATACATATATATAAATAAATTCATCAGGACAGATTAATGTGCCATGATGCCAACATCTTATTTATTAATAATTTTTTTTCTAACTTAATGATCACCTCAACCGCTTAGAGTGAAGGCTCTATACTCCGTCTATGAATCGAGCCAAATGGTTAATATTAGTTGAAAGACAGTATTCAGACTCCCATCAGTTGGAGCATCTCAAAGTATTCGTCATGCTGAGGTGAGTGAATCTACATCAGCGCAAATAGAACGTTTGCATAGCACAAAATGATATGAGGTAAACAGAAAATGTCCTGTACCTGTAATTTTGCTTCATCCAGCCCAGAGGATTCCAAAGTGCTTTACACTACATTCATTCACACATTCACAAGTATTATAACTACTAAGTTGTTATAGACTGTAGCCAAAGATGCCCTGGGGCAGTCTGACAGAAGCGAGACTGCAATGCAGTTGAGACAATGGGCCCTCTGACCACCAGCAGCAGGCAGGGCAGTGAAGTAGCTTGTCCAAGGACACAATGACTAAGACAGATGAAGCCAGGCTGCAACCCACCAATTACAGGATGAACTCATATTCCTGTTCCCCTGTCACCCCCAGATATCATTCTTGTATTATAGGATCACTGCTGTGAAATTTGAATGAGCATTTGTGTAAATTTTCTAGCAGCGGCGCATATGAACGTATATCTAAGTTGTAACACTCATACCACTATTTTTTTTTACAGGTTTTACATGTTCTTGACCATCTATATTTGTTCTACTGTTAAAGAAATGTGGGACAACATCTTTGAGTAATGCAGGGAAAAACAGCCCTTCCTGCAGTCACAGTATAATATTTGGAGATACAAACATTTCTCATGTTTCTTTTCAATTGATCTTTTGCTTTTTTTTATCTTAAACATGAAAATAAATTCAAAATGCAATTTTTTTGCTCATCTGAATTTGTCCTCAAAATAGCAAAATCTACGGTGGCCACCGTAAAAATCTTCCATTTCAACAACTATTTTTTTTTTTCCTGACCTGTTTCTGATGAGAAAAAAACATTTAACAAAACCTGCGCAGACCGAGCAAACAGTTGATAATGGCCTCACTTGAGACCCATATGAAAAGTTTTATGTGTCCTTTTTCAGACACCCAGAAGACCACTGTCTTTATTTGCTTTGATTAAAAAAAGATCAGTGTGCATCCAGCGCATTCAACTAGAAAACAACATACACACACACACACACACACACATACACACTTCATGAGCTACGTTGCAAAGTGCGCTGAACACATGGCCTACATCCCATGCATACACTAACACTCAATCTTGACAGGCTCCCCCTCTCACACCATCAAGGATAATGAGCTAAACTGTTTCACCACCAGGCGTTAGACTGGCTCTTATTTGGCAATCTTTCACTCATCACTTAAACTTACTAGTTGCCTATAAATATAAAAGAAGTCAGCTGTGAATCATAGATATTTTAATTACACACTCAGACAGTGGAGATAGCTACTTAGCTGACTTTAGGACTTTATCTCCCTCCCATTCTCACTGCCTCTGTAACCTCTGCACAGGCCCCTGGCGGGCTGGAAAGCCATGTGGGACAGTTTTACACTGGCATCCCCATAAATCTGTGGGAGGCTGGATACTGGCTCTGTAACACAGAGAGAGCTGGGTCTCTGCAGAGTCAACTGCAACGCTTGAAACCAAATATCCGCACATCCAACGCACCATTTAAAATAGACCAAATATACCAATGCTTACCATTTTGTAAGCAGAATAGGTAGGAAAATCCTGCTTGTCACTTCAAGAGATCATGAGGGGTCCTCTACAAAAGACGCCGTTTCTGGGATCATGCCTAGCCCCAGGGGCCAGAAAAAGAAGACTGAAGCTGCTGTTGTGTAGTATTCTTTACCATGTGAACCTGATAGTTCACATGGTAAATAATCCACACACAGTGTCCCTAGACCCCCTTAGGACACAGCTTGTTCATGGCACCACCATTGATACAGAAGATGCACACCTTTGATGTGGCTACAATGACGTTCAGTCAGCTTATTCATGAACTTGTACCTCTAGAGGATCTCCCTTTCACCTCCCACCCTGGTGAAGACTAAATGACTTTTCAAAAAAAAAAAAAAAAAAAAAAAGTCTTTATTAATAAAGATTTACTGAATCTTTATTTTGATTCAGTAAAAACAAAGACAAAGAAGCAATTCACCCTCCAAACAAACATAAGGTAAATTCGCAAAAAAACTGCGTCAGACTTCCTTGCACCACTCCAGTTTTACGACTTAAAAGAAACTGCTAACAAAGGTAAGCAGTAAAGGCATCACTTCAATAAAGTTTCTTCTGTCATGACCTTGTCCAAACAAACATCTCCCCTGACATTCTGCTTCCCCCATGCTATTTCCCTTTAGTCACTTTGATTGAATGTGTGGTCAGGCTCTTCCAAGAGGAGAAGTAAAGCTTCGTATATACGCTGACTGTGCGACTGGAAGACTGGGAAAATGAAGAGCACGTTTGAACGTGTGCATGTGTCATTTAAAGTGTTTTGCAGATGACAAGCTGTCGAATCCGCACCTTATTAAAACAACATTTTAATATTGCTGAGTTATTTTTGAATGTAAAATAATTAACATGTTTTCTAATTCAAAACTACGATTTCTGTGCTATCCATCACTGCTCTTTAGGGTTCAGAGTTTGATTTAGCATTTTGTATAAATATTTAGGAATCTGAATAGATAATTCTAAATATTTTAAGCTTCATTTTAAAAAGTTGACAGAAAGGTAAAGTTCTGTGAAAGCCCATTTTTAGTGTCTTCTGAGGCTAAGAAAGCTAATTTAGTGAGCTGTCAAGTCAAATATTTATGCTTTTCATGGTGCATTTTAATGGCTTTAATGGTAATGCGTATTGGGATCAGGAGTGTGAAATTCACAAAGTTCCACTTTATCTGGACAGGGCTGAATATTTTTTGCTACAGTGTCATAAATAACCATTTTTTTTCCAGTGTTCAAGATCAAATGTCCATCTGGAAATGAAACGTCAATGAGCTACAAGTAAATAGTCAGATAAATATTAGCTGAGTTATTCTGAAAATATATTATTGCATCAGTTTCACTTTCAGTTTCAAGCATTTGGCATCCCAAGATGATTGAATCTCCAATCCAACCCACTTGCATAGTGTAACAAGAGATTGAGAGTAGCTATACTTAAGAAATATTTGAGTCACAATTGTGTAAATACTGTCAAAACTGTCCTAAACATTATGTCCCAAAAAAATCCAAGCCAGCCTAATAATTTGCTACAGAATTGCAAAGAAGATAACAATAATGTGACAGAGGGACAGAAGTATAAGTAAAGATTTGTGTCTGCAAGTTTCTTGATGTTGCTTCACTAGGGTAACGTACTTTACATGATTCCTTCATCACAAACTCTCGTCATAGTCCTGTCATCATCGATATGTCAGATTCAAACATTTTTGGTCTTCACTGTAATTGTGTCAAAATGTAGTATTAATTACTATTTATTTTGTTTCTGAGACCTATTTGGGATCCCTGACACCTGTTTAGGCCAAAATAACACTACGTGATCTGTTGTTATTTTTCATTGAAGTCATAAAGCTGCATTTTCTTGCAGTAAACTATTAGAGAAAATTACGTTACTATATCTGTTTTTAAAGAAATATACAAACATCTTGTTTGTATGTACAAACATATGACAGCCCAGGTGTCACATGTTTGCAGAAATGTGCAATGTTATGCAGCATCATCCGCCTAAGATGATGCTGTATATCATCTGATATGTAGATAATATACAGCACCAAAATAAATAAATGCCAAATGGTATTTATTTTTATTACTTTATCTTGTGCCATAATATTATTTTTTTGTTTGGCTGTATCTTATGATGTTTTAATTTGCTCTGCGCTTGGCCAGGAACCTTCTTGTTAATAATATTATAAATCTAAAGTTTTTCCTGGTGAAATAACTCACAAACTGAAAGACATGAATGAAAAAATTGAGAGCATGCATCATTATCTCCTGCTTTATGATCGCACAGCCATGGGGAAAATGTGGGTGCCTGATAGGCGCACACACACGAAGCTCGATGGGAATGCTGGGTTACAAATGAGAATGCTGCCTTACTGACAGATCCAGTGAAACAAACAACGTGTAATCACTTCTAAAGACACTTTTCTTAGAGTGGAAAAAGTCAAACAATTGTCCCAAATGTGACTGAGAATGTGCAATTTACTCCAACCTGCGCTCGCAGAAGAGCAATGTGAGTGGGAGACAACAGAAAGAGAAAAAGAAAAGGAGCCTAAAATATCAATGAGCCTGACATTCATGTGCCCCCCCCCCTTTGCACCAGCCCTGTTCCTCTGTGGCTCTTATCAACGCTGTTTACCCTGGGCTGTGAAGACCGCTTCATAATGGCCCAGTTATCTGCTCCTGCTCCTTTTTAAGCCGACTGAGAGCTACCATCATTGTGCTGAGTGTTTGGACAGGAGAGATATCAGTGAGATGTCTGGTTTAAAAGAAAAGCACAACTCAAATTGAAAATTCTTCTGTCAAACCAGCAGCCTGGGAAAATATGTTTTATTTATCATAGCCAGGTAGTTTCATATCTTTAAACCTTAGCGCTGAATTAATAGTATGTAGATGATGAGGTTCCCATCTTCAGAATTGGCTCCCAATCCCACTGATTTTATCTTTACATATTAAGAGGTTTTACTTACTGAGTGGGTCATCCTTGCTCTTGGTCCCATTGACTTGTCCATTCCTATCGATCCTCAGGAAAAACTTCTGGAAAGAGAACAACTTTCTCCTACGTATGTCCCCTTGGAGGTGATTGTAGCTGCGCACATGCCTCCCCTGCGGTCCTCCAGCCTGTCCAGACGGGCCCCTGGTGGCTCTAGGTCTAGAGATTAATTTGCTCTCTGAAATGTTCAGTGGAACCCCAGATGTTTCCAGGTCGGGGGACCTCAGTCTGTCTCTGCGGTTCTGACGGCACGCAACCGCAGGAAAGCACAGGGAGAAAGCCAGGAGAGCAACCAACACAGAGAAAGTCGGAGAGGAAAGCAGTCCTGATGACCTTGATCGGAAGCTGGTCCCGGAGCCAGAGTAAGCCCCCAAGCCGGCCCAGGAGCAGAACGAGGCAAATGCAGCCTTACTCCCTCCAGCAGCCCATCTGATCATGGTAGTGTGCTGTGAGGAGGACTAGAGGCAGCCTTAGAGCCTGGGACATGCTGCTGGGGGTGAGGAGAGACTACGAGGGCAGGGAGGGGAGCCCTCCACACTCCAGACTGGCTGAGGTGATCGCACTGCAGTGTCCAAACTTTTCACCACCTGCATAAAGTTGTAGGATATCCAACTGAATTAAATTTGAATATGGAAAACCTGAGAAACACACCCAAGTCTGTGCATTAAAATTGGATATTTCCAAACTGATTATTGTAAAAAAAAAAAAATAAATAAAAAACAGTCATAGATTTCAGAAACAAACCAGGGTTATCCTTGTGATCAGCAGTTCTTTCAGGTTTGCCTGTGATGTTTAAATTGATATCCTGAGTTGCTCCAGAGAGATCATTGAATTTCCAGGCAGTTCATAGTTGTAAAAGAGGAGAGAAAAACCTTAATATCCTAGTAAAATGCTTGCCAAACCTTACAAAAATGTCCCCCGAAAATAAAAATGGGTTCTCTTACATCAACCTGTTTGAAGTAGATGAATCTTGATTTGTCCTCAGGAGTTTTGTTCAGCAAACACTGGACTCAGGACCTAAACATCCAGCTGCATGTCAGACAATCCATCTGTTCTCTTCGGTTGTCCTGCTCCTTTTGTTTTTTTCCTCTCATCTCACTTCCTCTCCTCTTCCCAATGACTCCACCTTCATGCAAAAAACGTCTGGGGAGGTCCCAGGGTTGATCCCGGTTGTTCTTGCCCTTTCCTTGATTTGACAAATTCATTACCTGCAGAGTGACACCAAAATAAATAATATTGTGCTCTGTGGAGGTTACTCAATCCATCCTTCTGAAATTCAACTTCCCTCTAACATATGGGAGCAAGCACTGCTCTGTGTGTGTGTATGTGTGTGTGTGTGTGTGTGTGTGTGTGTGTGTGTGTGTGTGTGTGTGCGTGTGTTTGTGTGTGGGAATCCCTTCCAAACAAAAGTAACATATAAGAGTAGGTGAGAGGTGATGATAGGGTTTATCTTTGTTGATGGTGCTGGGCAGAAAGAAGCAGCCTGATAGCACTGATTCTGTTCCTACAGATGCTGATTGTGATGATGATTGCTTTATTGGTTAATTTAATTAATCATTATACTGTGTGCTATAGCAAAAATGCCCCATTGGCCATATTTATCTCTCTGCATTTAATGTTGAAGCCTAAGATCCATCCTGCTGCAATGCAGCTGAAAAAGGTAAAGAATATTCTGACTCTTCTGTTTAGTATCAAGTTAGGTGCCATTTTGCCTTAAGAACTTTCATTTCTTTTTACCACAGATTCAACAAGATGTTTGAGACATTCATGTGAGATTTCAATGGCAGAATCGAATGGTTGAAGCAGATTTGTCAGCCTCACATCCACGATGTGAATCTTCTGTCCCACACCATCCAAAATGTGTCATAGACTGAGATCTGGTGTAGATTCTGCAACAGACTGAGAATTGTGGACGCTAATAGAGTACCAGGAATTCACTTTCATATTTAAGGAACCAGTTTGAGATAATTTGAGTTTTATCCTACTGGACCGAGCCATCAGAAAGAGGGTACACTGTGGCCATGAAGCAATGGACAGCAATGGACACGCTCGGGAGCAATAGTTTGGCTGGTTAAGGTCCAAAGGGTGCCCAGAATGGGTGAGACGGTGTGGCATTGCACCACCAACAGCTGCGAATACCAGGTCGTATAGGTCCATTTTTTGCATGTTGTTTGAAACCTGAGTGAAATCAACTCTCATCAGATCAGGAAACAGTTTTGGAATCTGCAACAATCTAATTTGTTGAGGTTGTGGAAATTGCAGCCTCGGTTTCCTGTTCTTAGTTGGCAGGAGTGGCACCCAGGGTGGTCCTCCTCCCATCTGCCTCATGGTTCAAGGTTTTGTGAGTTCAAACATGTTACTGTGCATTTCTTGGTTATTACAAGTGACAATCTGAGCTAACGTCGCTATTCTAACAACAACAAGACCCAGTCTACAATTTTTTCCCCTTGACTTCTGACATCCACAAAGCATTTTCATCCACACATCTGCAATTCACCGCACATTTTCTTTTCCTTAAATCATCTGCTGCAAACTTGAAGGATGGTTGTGTGTGAAAATCAGCAGGGATGGTCACAGGGAACTCTACACATCAAAATGAGCCTTGCACCACCCACAAGGGGGCATTAAGGGACATTATAGTTTCAAATTAATTATCCCTAAAGGAATTAAAAGAATGTTAATAGTTTTTTGGTTCAGGAAATATTCACTTAGCATTGCTTATAAATGTTGCATGTGAATATTTCAAATAAATGCAATATAAAAATTAAAATACCTTTTTTTCAGTTTCATTGGTTTAAAGATTGATGCATTTTTCCTGCTTGGGTTCATCCCTTGTATAACTGAAGGGCAAATTCACAGCTTCAAGTACAGATGGAGTTAGTAAACCTACAGGGAAGACAAGTTTGTGCTTTCGTTTTTACCTGAACCAACCATTATGATTCAGTAATTCTACGTTCACACTGCAGTAAAAAAGTACATTTTAAAATAAATCACATTTTTTTGGTAGATGTTCTCTTTTTCGCTTTTGTACACTTTTCTTTGTTTTGCGGTGAAAGATTTATGTGGAACATCTACTTCAATCATTTTAGTTTTTTTTATATCTGGCACATCTGCAGTTTTATGGCTCAGTGTGAAGGTGATAAGTATTACAAATTGAAATTGGCCCATTAAGATGTGATAATCCCAACAAGTGTCCATCCTCTTTTATCTCTGTAGATAAAAATCATATTAAGTTACCGCTGTTGCTTCCAGTCTGGATAGCTGATTTATCTCTACCATCTTGCAAAGGCCTCTCTTTTTCCCTTTAAGGCTTTATCGCCGTGTGTTATCTCTCCTAAAATGCTGTAACGCAATGAGGCTATCCAGTTTCAATCACCAGACCTCTGCCTTCCTCTGTGACTCAGGTGTCTGAGTGGCTGTCAGCCAATGAGAGTCGCTGAAAAATTTAGTCCTCAAGGGTAGGCAGGCACAGGATGGACAATTTTATTACAGCCTAAACGACAATATGTTTGTAAACTGTAAAAGATGTTAGTGGCATTTCTAAGAATCCAACCAATAAATCTCACACTGTCAGTTTTATGTGCTTTCATTTATCATTCTCTATAAAAATTCATTGGTTTCCTTGTATTTTTCCTTGAGCCCCTGTTTTAGCACCTTGTCAACAATCTGCAGGAAAAGACTTCCTAACTGTCAGTGGGACTTTAACTGGAGACCCAAACAAAACAAATGATATCAGCACTTCCCTTCTCTCCATGATAACCTGCAGAAAGCACAGAGGTGGAAATAGCTTCATTTGTATTGATTAGTGGTGTAAATTTTGCACAATTTTGAATTATTCTGTAAAGAATTTGACACATATTTCGAGTCTATATTCCATCAGTCTGCAGAATTTTGTGATCTTTTCTTTAAAATTACTAAAATTGTGATTTTTCTTGTATTTTGTTTACTTATATGTGAAAATAATTTTGATTAAATATGTCACACAGTTGGGGATCCTTTAGAATTCAGTTTTAATTTTAGTGCTGTGCTCCCAAAACATATATTTGCTTTTAGCTGGTAGGACAGAAGCACACAGATTCTTTACCCATTTGAGAGACAGAACAGTGTAAAACTGTCCAGATGCACCTTCAAGTCTTTTAAGTTCTGCAGTGAGGTCCTCAGAGGATTGGAGGCTTGAAATGATGCTGACAGACACACAAGATTTGCAGGACTTCTTCAGAGGCCAAGGAGCAAATTCTTTGCAAACCTGAACACGCCTATCGTCTTCTTCTTTTTCCAAATGCAATATAAGTGAGATTTGCAGAAGCTGGTTCTGAACTCATCTCCGTCCTCGCTCACAGCTTTAGCATTTAGCGTATCTTTATACATCTATCCCTCGGAATTGCGTTCCAAAGTTCAGGACAAGAAACAAGAGAGCAAAACAAATATACCCCTGATCCTTCCCCGCAGGCCGCTGCTCTGGCAACAATCTCGCACAATTCCAAAAAACAAAAAACATGGTCACAAAAACATGGCTGTGAAATACTGGAAATTTCCACAGTTGCAGCTGAAAAAATAAAAAAAAAACATAAAGGAAAACTGTTTTTATTTCTATCTCCTTAATTTTCTTGAAACACTATCTCTTTCTCATTAGGCCACATTAAAATATTTGTTACCTATCCAAATGATCATCTGGTGACCAGACTGTATGTGAGACACCAAATGGTCTGTCCAGGTAGCAAAAACACTTAAACCCCTGAAAATAAGGGTAAATTGAGGATAAATTAGATTTTTACTGTGAAAATGCCACCTACTGAACTAAAAATGTAAAACTGACCACCATAGCATCTTTTGTTTGTTTGTTGTTTAATTGACAACAAACAATATAATTTCAGTGATAAGTATGTCACTGAAAAATATTTCAGTGATATAATTAAGTAATGTACAGACCACTATAAAAATAGAGGCAGCATTGCTAGTAAATAAACAAGACTATGTTGAAAGCATTGCATATTTTGTTGTGTTTCTGCTGCAATGTAAAATGGTACTTTTGGAAATTATGTTTGATTTAATCCAAAAGAACCACATCATTTTGACAAGAAAAGAGTGTGTTTTGAACAGCTTTTAGTAATGAAAATCATGAGGAGTGCATCTGTCTTCAGACTCAACATTTCAAAATGAAGTCAAAGCTAAAGCCAGGTTAGGTTATAAAACATTAAAATTTGGTGAAAATGTCTGAGAACTATTTAATGCATCATCTGAAAACTCTAAGAGTGATCTATCTGAAATATTACCATCACTTGGCTATTCACCTAAAGCGACATGCTGAGCAAGGTGGGCAGAGAAACAGTCAAGTTGCCCCTTGTAATTCCAGATGAACTGCAGAGACCCATAGCTTTTAGTCATGCACGCCACAAATCTGGCCTTAATGAATGAGTGGCAACAAGGGATCCATTGTTGTAAAAAAAAAAAAAAAGAAAGTCATTAGAAGCAACATTTGCAGTTTGCCCCAAAGCCATGGAGGGAATCATCAAACATGTGGACGAAAGAGCTCTGGTCAAATCAGACCAAAATGTGACTTTGAGGCAACATGCAAAATGATATGGAAACCTAACACTGCATATCACTCTGAACACACAGTTCAGTAAAACATGGTGGGCAGACCGATGGAGGTAAACACTAAGCAAGCCTGGAAGAAAGCCTGCAAAAGAGTGTTGGAACAGTGACGAAATGTTCAATGCTTCATATTAAAGTCCGTGTATCAAATTGATTTTGCAGAACAATTATGGACTATAACATCTGTCACACAACATACAAATGAAATACACTGAAGATTTGGAAAATTGCCAGATGGCATGACATAATTTGACTGATTCCTGGAAGATGAGTACTGTAGCTCACATGTTCAGTTTTAGTGACGGGCAGACGGACAAACAGGTAGGCAGGTGGACGGATGAACAGAAAGATAGAGCCTGTATATGTTTAACATTTTGCATCTATAGCGATTGTTGTGTCAGATTTTTTTTAATTAAAACAGTTTAGTTTCAGAAAAAAATCGACTGTTCATTCTGCATAATGTGCCACATCATGCTAGCAATTTAAACTGTGCAGATTCACCTTACTTAGCTTTGTCATGTGTCTCTGATTTTACTTGGCGTCGTTCCGAGAATATTGGCCTCTCTCCTTTGGTACACTATCATTAGGCAGATGTTATGCACAGAGGAAAGCACCTCACTCTGGGATACTTAAGCTCAAATCCATATGTGGTCTATGAGGGAATCAAACGCAAAACCCGACAAACAACCAAGCTGACCTATGGGAACCATGTGTGTGTCTTTGTGAGTTCCCTGGGGCCCGTGTGTGTACTGGGTCAGAGCAGGGTTTAATAACAAAACAGCCCTGGTACAGGGATGCCAGTCTGCCCGCCTCAGGACACAAAACCTGATGGAGTCCAGATGAGAGCCACCAGACCAGCCTTGTTGCTCCAAAGTACAGCTAACTGGTGCATGGATGACATCCCAGTCTGCGTCAATACTGGGATCTCCAAGGTAAAGCCAAATAAATTTAATAATCTTTAAAATGTTCATGGATAACTACAAAAACTGTTGCAACATGCGCTAATGTAGCAACTTGCAAACATACATCTAGCTAACACTGGCAGCCTTGTTTTCCTCCTGGTCATCTAATCTAAATATTTAATGTGTTCTTGGCTGTTGCATCGTTAGTGTCTGGTAACCTAAAAGATGAGGTTGCTGCATCCTGCTTTGTGGTGATCAGTCGACTCTTAGTCATGTTATCTTCCCCATCCTGAAAAGGCGCTTACATCATCCCTCTCTGCAGAGTCTCAGTTTCAGGAACACAGGAATTTACTTACAGATCAAACACTGGATCAACAGTGGTGCTCAGTACAATATGAGGTGAATGTGCAAAAATATTTTGTGACCAAACTTGTTTCTTATTCAGTGAGCACTGATAGAAACCCTGCACTGTTTGTAACCAAACCGTTTGGTTTACAAATTGTGGAAAAACAAAACAAAACAAAACTGATTGTTATATTTTTAACCCCTCTGGATTAACCAAACGTAGATGGGAAGCAACCTGCCAAGAAAAATGAATTATCACTATAATGGTATAAATAATGTTAATAATTGTATACTGAACAATCTATATGTATTTAAATATGAAAAAAATAAACACATTGTTTTGTGATACTTCTAAAAGTGCAAGTCAAAATTTTAATTTCTCAAAATTTTGCTTCAATATAAATCAATACTTAGTGACCTAAAAATATTTACTAATTATTTTTAAAGCTTTTACTTGAGAAATGCATCAAGTTTTCGTTGCAAAAATATTTACATTTTTGGTACGGCTTCTTCAAAGCATCTGCAGTTTGCTCTGATGCTTTGGACATTAGCTTCAGGGCCAACTTCTGACTGGTCACTCATTCTTACTGTATCATTGTTTGTAGTTGGACACAACAGACCACAAAATCTTGTTGGGGTGAAGATGTGGTCAATTTTATGGCAATGGATGTAAAGTTTCACTGTGTTGATACCTGAGCCACGTACTCATGACGTTTTGTGACGAAGTGCTCCACAATGCTTGGGAAGCCACCAAATTACTGAAGGATTTTTGGGCAAAGTTGCTGGTGGAGGTTGCAGGATGGATCCAGGATCCTTCGAGTTTGGCATGACATATGACTGGTGGTAGCACTTAGCATCTCTTTATCCGGACATTCCTTTTGCCAGATGGCCAAAACAGACGGAAGGAGGATTCAATGGAGAAAATAATGTTAGCCCAGCACTCTGTGGTCTAATCCTGGTATTTAATAAAAAAATATCCATCCGTCTTTGATGTTAATCTTGGGGAGAAGTGGTGTCTTTGCTGCTCTAGGTTATGCCAGGCCACCATCCCAAAGTCTCTGCTCAACTGTCGGTGGAGAAACACTCATAGTTGCCTTCTTCCATTACACAGATAGCTCTCTGCTGGTGGAAGGCTGATCATTATATTCAATCCTCCCAATGAGGACTGAGTAGAACCTACATTTTCATAGGAACATCTGCTTCAATGCATGAATGGAAAATATCTAGATATTCCTTCATTCTTCTGTTAGATGCGAAAATACAGCCTGCATCGGTCAACATGCATCGTTTTTCTTTTACTGGTCAGAGACCTGAGAAAACAAAACAAATAAAATCGATCAAGTCAGGTTTTAAAGACAATTGGAAATCAATACCAGAGAGAAAAGGCAAGATTGCAACATTTGTCACCCTTTACTGCAACCTAAGTTTAATGCTAATTGCATCGATAAGTACTCTGCATTACTATTCATTGTTCAAAGCTTTAAAGGGGAAGTATACAGGAGATGCTTTAGGAAAATCTACAACTAATAAAATACACATTTGTGTGGCATAATAAAAAAAAAAAACAACGTGGCTTCAGAGTGCTGAAGTTGTGCTGCCCCAGCTTTTAAGAGTAATTTAATGACCATTCGGGGCTTTGTAGAGAACAAGCTCACAGTTGTTCATAAAACCGCTCAAATATGGCTTTTCAAGTCAAATGAAATTGTTTGCGTGAAAAGAGCAATTTTTATTTGTCATTCAGAGTACTTGGCTAATGAAACGCAATTAAAGGCATGGGTCATGCAGCTGGGTGGCGTTTGCTTCATCATGACAACATGCAGACACATCCTGCACACACACCATAGGCTTTTAAGACAAGACGTTCCCCTTTGACCCAGTGTCGTGTTACTCCTTCCATTAGTGCTGACTAACTCTTGGTCTCTGGCTTGAATGACAGCAGCACGGAGCACGGAGCAGGGCAAGGTTCTTTCGTGTCAAGTTATCTGGCACAGACGAGCCCGGGAAAATCTGGGCCGGCCGAACACGATCCCTGAAACAGAGCTGCTGATTCAGGTGTTACACATGCATCAGCAGGATGCCGGCACTCTGAGGCAACAGTGACTTTAAAGATGCAAAACAAATAAATTAACGCAAATACAAATCACAAAGCAAATGGCTACCATGAAAATAATAAGGCAGATTTGTGGTCAAAATATAAGCAGCATATTGTGTAAAACATATTTGGATGAAAAAAAAATGAAATCAGTAAAAGGAGAACACAACTAATAAAATTCTTTAAAAAAAAGTTTATTTCATGTATTTCATTTACAAAAAGTGTTATGTCAGACCTCCTTTTCATCACAGTTATCAATGAAGACATGCAAAACACATACACTCCATTCCCAAATCATTAAGTTTAGTGTTCCAGGTGAATAAAATCCAGCACCTTGGCATGTAGTCTACAGATATTTGTGAAATGGATCGCTCTAAGAAGTTCAGTGAATTCATTCACAGAATCTCAACAGGATTGCACCTGTGTTTCCTCCCATAAATTCACTACATCAACTGTTAATGGTATGTTCACAAATTGGGAATGACAGCAACTCAGCTACAAAGTGGCAAGTCACACACAAAAAAAAAGTCAGAGTGGGGTCAGTGGATGATGATTTGCAGAGTTTGCAGAGGTTACCAACTTGGAGCAGTCTGCAGCTGCAGTCCTCCAGAGACCATGAAGCCTTCAGATTAGCTTCATGGAACGGGTTTCCATGGGCGAGCAGCTGCAGCCAAGTGTTACATCACCAAATGCAAAGTACAGTGCCAGATGCAGAGGTGTAAAGCAGTAAAAGAATAAATAAATAATTCTTTGAAGTGACAAACTGTGCCTCTTTGTTGAGCAATCCAACAAATGGAATTTGCTTGAGTGTATTTTGCAAAGTGTGACTCAGTGGATTTTTTTTTTTTTTTTTTTTTTTTTTTTCCAGAATTGAGGTTTGAGCTCTTAGCTCCAAAGAAAGGAACTCTTAATGCTTCAACATACAAAGGCATTTTTGGGCATTGCTCTGGACTTTCTAGGAATGGGTCCTTTCTGTTCCAACGTGACAAAGCAAACTCTGTAAAGACAGAGATGATTCAGCTTAGTGTGGAACATGCACATGGAACTGATCTTAACCCAACAGATCAAGTCAGTACCATGGTGCAGACCACTGTGACTTGTTACAATGGGTTACGAAAGTGCCTGACCAAAAATATGTGCTCTGTGAACACTCCTAGACCTTGTGGAAAGCCTTTTCAGAATTAAAGTTGTTGTAGCCGACATCATTTTAAACCTTTTGGATTCGGAGTGGGTCTGTCACTCAAGTTTATATGTGTGAAGGAGGATAAGAGAACAACTTTGGGAAAGAAGTGTACGAGTGAAGACGGCATACCCTGTGAACAATGATGCTTTTTTTCATCTTGCCTCATGTTTGTCCAAGCCTCTTTCACTCACAATTTGAAGTGAAAGAAACAAAGAGCAGCCAAGGAAAGGAAGTGAAGATGTACAACTTGGTAAACAATTTCACATAATCACAAGTGCCGTCTTACGAAGGACCTGAGAGGGATGACCTGCAACACCTCTGTCTTAGTTTTAAAAGGGTGCAACAAGTCAGAGGAGATTGTTGCATTCTGCAGCTAATTTATGAATTTATGAAAAAAAGAGGTAACACTTTATTTGAAGGGGGTTGAATAAGACTGACATGACACTGTCATAAACATGTCATAACACCTGTCATGAACATGAATGAGCCTTCATGAATATTTATGACTGTTGTCATAAAGCGTCATTCGGTAAATTATGACACTTTTAATACAAAGTTGACATTATTCAAAATGTCTTTGTTATGACAACTTGACATTAACCAAGAAATCATTACTGATATAAATTTGTTATAAAAGTATTACTGATTGCACTTTAAAAATTAGGTAACTATGTTATTAAAGGTAAAGTTTAAACAGTAATGATTTCTTGGTTAATGTCAAGTTGTCATAACAAAGACATTTTGAATGTCAACTTTGTATTAAAAGTGTCATAATTTACCGAATGACGCTTTATGACAACAGTCATAAATATTCATGAAGACTTATTCATGTTCATGACAGGTGTTATGACATGTTTATGAAAGTGTCATGTCAGTCTTATTCAACCCCTTCATATAAAGTGTTACCAAAAAAGAAAATGGCCCATAAAAAGCTTTACATAAACATACAATCAGTGCTGGCTCTGAGAAAAACAAAACATAATTCAACAAAAAAATCAGAGTGTTAAAAAATGTTGACGTTGTCCATCCAAACAATGTTGGAATGACAGAAAATCTTAATGTACATTCTGTTTTTACCAGTTCATAAAAAAAAAAAAAAAAAAAAAACATTAGGAATTAGCTGTGAATCATCAGCAGCCTAATTTTAAAAGCACCTTTATTAAGCTGTAAAGCACCTTTGACCCAGAAATGCATGTTAACACATAACGAGGCATGGGCCGGCTGTCTGTATTGAGGCATTCCAAGATTATAAAAAGTTACTGTTTATAATACTTCAAATGTTGTCACTTAGGACCATTTTATTGGCCAGAGGAAGTGCTAGAGTTGCCAACATTTTTTTCTGGCTGCATAAAGAAACCCAGTTGTTTTTACACACAACTACTCAGCTAACCAAAAGAAAGCTGGAACACTTTTCTGTACAAACAAGAAAGGATTTGACAGCTGGGAAATTTATGCTGTTGTGAAAAGCTTTTCACGACAGGATTAGTGCCGCGTCTTCATTGATGCAAGTCCTTTACTGGTCGGTCCTGGTGAAAAGAGAGCTGAGCCTCAACTTACCAGCAGATGGTCATTCCTACCCTGATCTGTGGTCAGAAGCTCTGGGTAGCGAAAGAACGAGAACACCGATACAAACAGCCAAAACGAGGGTGTCTGGGTTCAGTCAGCCAAGATGGGTTCAGAGTAGAGCTGCTGCTGGCCTGGAAACAGCGCAGGTGGCCGTATGTTACTTTTAAGTAATGCTGTTCTAAAGCTACCGTTGGCTAGCTCTGAGCAGCATCTCTGACTGCAGGTTCAGATGCCTGAACCAGCCAAAATCGGCTTATTTTCTATTCTTTGAGGAAGAAATGAACAAACCTAAATCATGTCCTACCTTTTGATTTTTGTGCAAACATGAACTTGTGGAGTTCATTTTGTGGGATCGTTATACCAGCCCATGCCTTTGCATAATCTCTTTTTCCTCTGGTCTTTCCCCAAGCACTTTGGCTTTTTGCATTACCTGGTTTTGATCCAAAATTTTACTACAGTAAATTAAGAAAAACTGAACATGGTAGAAAAAACAACAACAACAAAAGAAATGCAGTGACCACTGAGGCAGTCAGTTTGGCTTGCTGAAGTTGCCGTTAGCACCGTGGTTTCTCAGTCGGTGGATTTTGTACCAGCATTTCATGAACAGACGGCAGGTCGCGTTGCAGTCATTATGAGTCCAGTCTTGGTAGCGCCCTGCAGGTGAAGCAACACTGTCTTTGGACCGACCGAAGCACACAGCGACCCAACAGCTTCAGCTTGTCACAGAAGCGGGAAGACATGGTGTTTTTTCTGCAAACTGAACAGACAGAAACCAAAACAAAACCTGAAGTCCAATACATGAACACATTTGCCCTGACGTATGGAAAGGAATGTAACTACACAATCGGGCCGACAGGTCGCAGCCTGATGAAGCTAAAATCGGCCAGGTCTGGTTATCAGCTGATTTCTCAGTGAATCTCTAATGATAAACAAAGATTAGTAAGCTAGAAGTTGATCAGACCATCTTTCATTCAGAACCTTGTGTATCCTGGTCTTCTCTGAAGGTGTACCGTGATGCCCTGCCTATTTGCTGATTTTTGTAAAGCACAATACCTACAGTAGCTTCAATTCTACTTGCACAGTACCATTTGCACAGCAGTCAATATAGACGTGTCTTTTAATTTCCTTGGCACTGATTAGCTGTGGTTAGACCAAAAGTATAAAACAAAGCATGCCACTAAAATTTGATCAGCACTAAACGTCGGCTTTGGAGAATTGTTACCTTCACAATGTGAAATTGAGGTGCGAATGTGTGCATGCACAATGCGTGTGGGAACGCAATCTGCTTTTCCGATCAACCTCTTTCACCGCCAGAGGAGCACAGGAACACGCTCACACATACAAACCTGAGTTTTTCTTGCATTCATGCATGTTGCATTTCCTGAGTGTTTCTGGTTTAGAAATCGTCTCACAAAAGCGGTTTGGCAAAACGGCCGAATCCTGATCGCTCACGCAGTTGACTGCGCGCTGCTGCTGACCCTCTCCACAGCTCACAGAGCACTAGAAATAAGAGTACTAAGTTAGAAAAAAAAAAAAAATCAAACATCTAAAACATTAATTGTGGGTCAGCAGAGTGAGACTGACCTCCCCCCAGCCTTCGGTTTTCCAGTGCGTGCAAGGCTTTAGACTGCACAGTTCAGTGCCGTTTGGCCTGGACGTGGTGCTGCAGCGATGAGGTTCGGGGCAGTACACCAGTCGCTCCCTGATGCCTTCACCACAGCTGCCAGAGCACTGGGGACAACAAGCATTACTGCTTTATTTTTAGATCATTTCTCCAAACAGCCCCCTTGCTCACACAGAGAGCATTGCAAAATTGTTGACAGTAATACAACACAATGGTTTGATCTAAACCATTGTGTTGTAGCTCTGGCTGTATGTTTGGGTCTGTTGTAGTGCTGAATTGTGGACCTCAGCCACAATTTTAAGTGTTTTGGAGTCTCTTAGCAGGTTTTCTTTGGTTGTCCTGTTTATTTGACCAGCTTCTCTGTCCCTGCTGAAGAAAATTATCTCCTCAGCTTGTTGCTGCACCATGTTTCACCATGGGGAAAGTGTTTTCAAGGGGAGCCAATAGGATTTCCTATGGGTTTCAAACTGACGAAACTCTTACCTAAGAGTTAATTAAGGATAAAAAATATATTTCAGATAGTCATAAAAATGCAATGTCTAGAAGCATAGGCAGCATAGATAATGTGCCTAGATATGCCCTGCTATGTTTAATAACATGTAAATTGAATGTATGATTGTCCTACCTGTCCCCAAGGTGACACGGTCCAGTTCATACAGGGCTTTTGGGGGCAACCCAGGGTGCTTAGGGGTCTGCTGGACACAGTCTGACAGTGGAAAGGTCTGAGTGGACGTTTACTCTGAGAATCAACACACTGAACGTCACGGTGCCTCCTTCTCACAGACCCACAGCTTTCTGGACACTGTGGAGAGAATTACAACACAACATGCGCCGAACAAAACTATGCGAGTTAAAACAGAGACAAGAGTTTTTTATTTTTTTGTATTTCTTCAGTGACAGAGAATAATTAATGATTAATGTATTCTAGTATTAATTGTAATTAACAAGTAAACTGTGTGACTATCAGTTTCCTGACATCTAAAGTTGCTGACCTTGCTCCAGCTGCCAGTTTTCCAGGCAGCGCATGGTTGCAGATGACATGTTCGTGCAGGCTCAGGTCTCTTCATGTTGGCACAGTCCTCATCATCCTCTGAACTGCACACCACGGTTCTCCATAGAGCTCCAATCCCACATGTCGTTGAGCACTGGACAGAAATGAGGATCGTCTTTAAAAAAATAATATGTTTATGCTTAGCACAACATTAAAGCATTATACTTAATGTCAGTGTTTCTGTGGACATAAAAACATCAATAATACATTTTAAGGGATCATATTAGATCTTTGGACATTCTTCTTTTTAGTCTATTATTATTTAATGGAATAAACATGAATGTGTCATTATATGTTGGTTTGGTCCACAAACCAGTGCACTGAAAGCTATTTTATTTGATCTGCTTTAATATCTTTTTTATATATTATTTTGTAGAATCTTTACTCTGGAAAGTTCTTCCAATTCCACTTTAGCAACATTTCCAAGAACTGTTGTAGATTTTTGGTGGCATTTAGGTGAATCTACCAGGATAAAAACATTAACAAAGTAGAAATGTATGCCTGAAAATATTTCTGCTGGGGAAATAGTACTTTTCATATTACCCTGAACATTCAACATGAAGGAAGGAAAGATACTAAGCATTGTGGATTGGTTTAATTTTCTTAGCAGTATTTTATGCGTCACTATTTTTCATCCCAGTTTAAATTTTTCTACAGTTTAATACTTTCTGTTAATTAAACTGTGTGGATTTTAAATCTGCTTTAGTTCATCTGCAACAACAGAGTGAGAAGAATCAATCTTGAGGGTGCAGGGTAATTAAGTTTCAGTGGATAAATGTTCAGGGGAGCATCATGGAAACATTGTTAATGTAAATGTTTACTGGAACGATGTTTTGCAGACTAAGACAAAAAGTTCAAAATATATCTTTACACACCTCACTCCAGTTTCCTACAACCCAAAATACATCCATGTTAACTGGTTCTCTGGCCATCAGGTTTCTTTGGTCACTCGTGGAACTGCTCTGCGGACTTCTTGGTTGCTGGTTTTGGCTCTTGAAGTGGCTTCCTTTGGACCTGGGTGGTTTTTTAGCACGAGCAGTTTGAGTGGTTTTCTTGGTTGTTGCAGGGGAGCTCTTCAGGTTCATAAATGTCACATGAGGTGGCGCTGCAGTGGTGGATGGTTTTCTTATAGATGTTGCAGGAACTTGTTTCGTTTTGAAGATAGTTTTTGAAAGGCCCGGGCCAAACTTATGCATGGGAGTGGTTAGAGGAGCACGTTGTGTCCATGGGCGGTATGGTTTAACATTTGAGGTGGTGTTGATGTTGGGTAAGTGGTGGGTTGTCCTTGAACATGTGTCAGTACTGGTAAGAGAGCATGGCAAAGCAGTTGTGGGTGGCATTCTAGTTATATGCTTGGTAAGAGGACGTGCTTGTGGTTTTGGTGTGGTTGTCTGAAGACGAGTCGTTACAGACGTTTCTGTGGTGAAAAAGTCCAGGTCAATAATCTTCTCTTCTTGTTTCGTCTTGTCCTCAACGATGTAATCATATCCTGGGGAGTACAGGACCCCATCCTCAGCGCTTCCCTCCTCTGCGTCTACATTTTCCTCCTCTCCAACACTTGTTTTCTTTTCTTTATTAGCGGAACTTGATTTGTTAGAATAAACTTTCCTCTTTGCATTTTTCATTTTCCTCA
Source organism: Poecilia latipinna (assembly GCF_001443285.1). Lineage (NCBI taxonomy): Eukaryota > Metazoa > Chordata > Actinopteri > Cyprinodontiformes > Poeciliidae > Poecilia > Poecilia latipinna. Next base: position 64,727 of record NW_015114082.1, on the reverse strand, counting down.
TCCGAACACCAAAGTCATGATCCTCTGAGACTATAATTTCAGTAAATGCAACTTGAGGGCTTATAGTGGATTTTGTGGTGGCAGTTGTAGTTTCTTTGGTGGTTGTTGTAGGCGCAGCTGTGGAGCTTATAGGTGCTAATGATGTCGAGCCAGGATGTTTAGTAGGGGGAGTTTTATTTGGGTAAATGCGGCGATACACAGGGGGAAGCCCAGGTCGTCTGTGAAGACTTGAGTTTGGGCAGCTCTGCAAAGCACACAGTGATTTGGACCTGGGTTTGGTCGAGAGGTCACAGATCTTCTTTGGCGCCAATGTGCACGACACTGTGCGTGAGCGAACTCCCCCTCCACATGTGACGGGGCACTAAAAGCACAACAAAAACAATATCAAGCTGGTGGAGATACTTGCAATAAAAGTATTTCATTGGTAAAACTGAGGTTAAGAAACAAGCTACCCTTAAAAAAGGCTTACTTCCTCCCAGTTGCCAACAGCCCATTCCTGCCCACATGGCACATCTCTGTTGCACGGCACCACAGGTTTGGGTTTAAGCAGATGCTTGCATTCCAGAGGGTGGAGTACTCTCTCCTCCCCTGAAACAGTGCGGACACAAAGAACGGTTCTCTTCCTCAATCCTGTTGATCCACAGGTTTCTGTACAATGCTGCCAACCACCAACCCACCACCTAAGAGCCAGAGGACAGAATAACAAAGTAAGCAAAAATATTCTTATCAATCATATGGAGCTCAAACCTTTTTTAGAAAATGAGCAGGTACAAGTGTTTGTATTGAGAACATTACAATACTTTATAAAAAGATTTTAACTTTTAGTTTGTTGCCTCATTAAAGAATCTGAAATTTTAAATGAAAAAATAATTTGTGTTCCTAAGTAATTGCTGTAATTAGCTTAAAAAAAAGAGAGAAATTGTACAAAGTAGCTATCTTTTTTTTTTGGACATATTTATTACAGTACCCAAAAAAAATAGTATTGTATGTCCTAAACTACAGAAAATATAAAAGTTTATATAAATATAGACCTTTGAGCTGTGAAACCGTTATGGTTGCTATTCACAGGTAAAAGTTGAAATCATAGCTATGCAATAAAAATGGCTGATTTTGGCTGCAGAAAATCTGCAATACAGTGTGAGGATGTCAGAGAGTACACACCGTGCAGGGCATTCCATATTTTTACATTTGCGGTGTCGGTCCTCTGGACGGCTGTCTGGGTCGCACAGAGACTCGTCCATGACGCCCACATCTGTTTCAAAACACAGCACTGGCTGGTGTTGCTCTCCTAAGGACAAAAACAGTTCTAATTTAGTATATTTTATTGGCAAAACAAAAGCAAGATGTTTCGAAATAAGCCAAACCTAGGCCACAGGTGGTGCTGCAGTCGGTCCAGGCTCCGTGTCTCCAGCTGTAAGTGGGTTCAGTGACCTCATTTTCTATAAATTTTGTCTTCTTGATGGTGTATTCTAACTTAATACCTGGATTCTTCTCCTGAAACAACAACTATAAAAAAAAACAACAAAAAAACATAATGTAATCAAATAATCCACATTCTTCTCTATCTGGTTTTTCACTAGAGCTTTAATTTGGACCCTTATAGATTTCTGTTTTTACTTTTTTGTCACACTCATGTGTTTCAAATATTCAAATGAATGGGAATAATACGACAACCTCACTGAAGAGCAGATGAGAAAAGAAGTCACTGAAATTTATCAATCTGGAAAGTGTTACAAATGCCATTTTTATGGCTTTGGGGCTCCAGGAAAATCACAGTGAGAGCTTTTATCCACAAATGAGAAAAACGAATATGGAACACCAAAATGTCACCAATGACTCATTCAGGTGGTCACACGGGAATCAAGAACAACATCTAAAGCACAATGTTTGTTTCGGGTAAGGTCACTGTTCATGCAATGAGTAACAACCGAAACTGGCATCGATTGAGAGAAGATAAAACTAATCAATAAAACACAACAACACAGACGATGACCAACAAGACCTTTGTGAAAATATTCTGTGAACCGACGGGGCATACGACTGTTTTACATCTGTGGCATGTGTCATTTCAGAAAAAATTAATCAAACTAACAGAAAAACATGGTGGTGGGGGTATGATGGTGTGGGCTGCGTCAGGACCCTGACGACTTTTCATCAGAAAAACCTGAAAAGGGGTATTGCTATCACTTTGCAACCCAGTTGGATCATTAACCAGAACAATCACCTAGAGCAGAACAGCAAGTTCATCTCTCAAAGACAAAAAAAAAGGATTGTGTAGTGGCCTAGTCAAAGCCCAGGATTAAATCTGATTGATTCATTTTGGCCCTGAACAGGCCATTCATGCTCAAAAATCAGCCTCTCTTTAATTTAAAGAACAATTGAACAAACTTAATCCAAATCCTTGTTAAAAACTTACTGCCATGTGTTGCAAACCTGGTAAGTGAGTGTGTTACAGTCAATTATAATAATTAGGGAGTAATTACTTGTCATTTTGCATTTAATATGGTTATATTTATCTTAAATTAAAATTGGCATGATCTAGACTGATACAAAAAAACAAATAAACAGAAGAAATCTGTAAAGGGGCTAAATGTTTGGGGTTTTTTTCCCACAGCACTGATTGTGAGTTTCTTTATTTAAGAAAAATGAATGACCAAGGACTATTTTGTGGTGGGACTCAATTCAGTTTGATTAGAAGGTGAACTACGGACACAGATTAATTCAGTTTAACCTCTACGAACAGGACTCTTTTAGGAGTGAAGTGGCACAACGCTGATTATACTAAACCTTCTGAACATCTGAAAAAAAAACAGCTGCTTTCATCCACTCCTATGAACGGGACAACCTACCTGGAGCAAGACTGGCTGCTTGGTAGGTCCAGGTGCAGTGAGGTTCTCCATGTCTCCACTGCGCTCATAGTAGAACGTCGTCCCACCTGCCTCGTACTCGCCGTTCCACTGGATGATGAAGTTCCCGTTGAGGAAGTACTCGTCTGACCCCACACTTCTGAGGGCCAGGAAGTTACCTGCCTCCTGGGCTTCCCTCACCAGAATGTCCCGGGCGCCCTCTGGTATCACCCCCACGTCCACGTACCCTGGGAGAGTCGGGAGGGGAATCAGAGTCGCACTGAGGTAATGGGATGGCCCACCATGGCAGCTGCCACGCTCACACCCAGACTTTCAGACACCTTCTCTCTGATGTTTAACCCGGGTGGGCTCGGTGTGCATGGATGCCTTGCATGTGTGACTGAATGTGTGCTTATTCGGCACGGAGGGGGTGGGCTGGAGGTGGGGGTGCACTGCTCTGTCTCTGTTTTTTATTGCATGGGGATGGGAGGTGGGTGGTTTGGGGGAGGACGAAAGCAGCAATGAGCGGGTCTGTGCAGTTTAATGATGTTTGTGGGAAGGTGTGTGTGTGTGTGTGTGTGCATGTGTGTGTTTGTGAAAGGAGGTGGGGGGATGCTTGCCCTCGGTGTGAGCCTTTTGAAGTCTCACACATCTGGGCCGGTTATCTGGAAGGGATGCAACGTGCAGCAAACACACACACAGAAAGAAAGAGAGATTGCAGGGAGAAAGGCGGGAAGGAGGGGAGTTTTTATTGTTTTAGGGCCTCTTTCACTATGAATCTGTCTTCACGGTATGTTGATTTAGCGGGTGAGTTATACTTGTCCAAGTGCAGTAAAACCAGACAAAGATGTGTATCTTCAGACAAACACGGGCCTGCATGCATGCACACTTAAATCTCAGCACAACAGGACAAACAGCTGCAACGTGTGGACGAGGTTGCTGCCATGGCAATAAACAACAACTGTACAATGTTGATGCACTGCCCTGAAATGACTTCTGTGCCTGCAGACATACATTTAAATTCTGCGCTTTTTCACACTCATCTTAGTAGGTCCTTCAAAGCTTTTTCTCGTTAGCAGTCTGTCTGCTTTGCGTTAATAATTTTATAATCATACAGGCATTGTCTGACTATGCTGGGCCGTCTGTCTCTACAAGCTCAGTCAGATTAGTAGCTCAGGCTGCTAGTCCTGCTGAAATGTGAACATTCACCTACTCTCAAGTCTTTTGCAGAAATTGTAATAGCTGAAGACATGAATTCTCACAGCATGATGCTGCTACCCCAATGTTTTACCGAAGCGACTGGTATGTAGGTAAATAGTCTACATTTGTGTAGCGTTTGATTAAGTCAGAGGACTCCAAAGCCTTTTGGCTCAGTCATTCACCCATGGATTCAGCACCTCCTGGCCCTCTGACCACCATAAACTTGAGGTGTTGCTCCACAACTTTCTACATGATCTATCTGCTGTGTTCTTTGGTCTTCATGATGATTTGTCCACTAATATTCTCTGACAGCTGCATCCATACTGAAAATGATTTAGGAGATGACTGGAGACAGTTGATGTCTTTGTCTTGATTTTCTTTTTAAATCCTAATACAAAAATGTTCAAGGGGCATGAATAATTTTGCAAAGCACTGCGATTGTGGTTTCACTCACCAAAACCTTCTTGTTCATCATATGTCTTATAAACCATCTCACAGCTTGTGCCGTCGCCCAGACAGACCCCACAGCGGTCCTCCACCGCGTTTGAGTCGATACCAAAGTCACAGCCGACCTCCTACACACAAACACACAAATCACAGCACAGTGGAAGTTTCCACAGAGGATCTTCTCCCTCTGTCAGTATGTAGTTGCTCTGCGGTGTGTCATCATCCCGCTCCACTATAACCCTCCCAGTCCCTACAGGTCTCTTACCCAGGCACACTACCTTGCACACTCCGTTAACACAGATGTTTCTGGACTTGTTGTTCATGAAGCACGGCGTCCCGTCGGTCACCGCGTCAAGCATCTTCTCCGAAAAGTAGTCACTAACTGGTCGGCAGTGAAGTTCGCAGGGATTTACTGAGGATGAGCATAAAAGAAAAAGAATCAGGTTTATTTATTTATTGACTTTTTTACTCATTACTTTTACTTATAACCATTTATTGCTACCGTTTTTAATCACTATAATTTTATGCCATACATATTGCTATATGTATATAGATAAACTTTAAAATTGCACTCCAAGGCACAAGGGATGACATAAAATGATCTAATTGTCCAATAGATTAATACAGTGATGTCCAAAGTCTTCAGGGACCGAAATCCTGCCTGTTTGAGTTCCCTCTTTGGTTCAACACATCTGAATTAAATGATGATTTGTTAACAGGCCTCTCCAGAAGTGTTGGAGGAAACGCATCTAAAACTGACAGGACACTGACCCTCAAGGACCGAAGCTGGACATAACTGTAAATTTATGTAGAGATTAAGTTTACTCATTTTGTTTTTTCTGGTCTTCAAACCTCAAAACAGTAAACAAGTGAGATTTAATTGCAAAGAGATGCTGAGAACATAATTACTTGAAATTGAGGTAATCCAGCTTTATTTTCTATCTCTTATTAAACAGCTGACACGAGAAACTCACCTGATGATACCGCTAAAATTGAATTTGTTATGTGTAAATTGACAACAACTATGACAACCATTTCGTATCGACAAACTGCCATAAAAACCCAACAGAATTTGAGTGCAGATGCCGAATGACAGAAAACTTTCAAGGGTTAATGTTGCCCCCTATTGATTAATTCCAGGAACTGCATCTACTGTTGAATTATGTTATGAAACAGAAAATGTTAAGAAATAAAATAAAAATACCCAGTCTGTTAGAGGGTTTCATCACTTACATGGGTTAACGACTGGGATCCACTGGTAGAGCTGGTTGTGATACGGCACTGTGTCAAACTCACTGCACAGCATCTCTCTGAAGGACGGCTTCTCATTCTGACAAGGTTTGGTGTTGCAGGTCCGGTAACGCTTCCTTTCTCCAGTGCAATACTTTCCTCCAAATTCAGGTCTGTTGGACAACAGAATATTTTGAATCAACCATATAGCTAAGGATTAAAGAGGATGTCCAGAGTAAGTTCTTACTTGGGATTGTTACATTCCCTCTCTGCAGACTGAACTCCAGTTCCACAAGTCCTGGAGCAGTAGGACCATTTGTCCCAAAGCCCCCAGCCTCCATTCACAGTCTCTGGCAGTTTACCCACAATTACACACTCTCCAGAAATGCACCACTAAGTGAGAAAAAAATAATACTGAGATCATTTAAAAATCACTTGAGGTGTTTTTGCGAGGTTAACTACCCCCTCCATCTGTAAATGAAACCCTGGCATGGCTGAGCTCATAACGCCGCTTACCTTGTCTGGTCCACAGCGAGTACCATCTATAGGCGAGTCCAATTTGGATCTACAGCTCCCATTCACTGAACACCAAAGAATCTGGCAAACATTCTGAAATAAAAAGGCAAAAATTAAAATCAGTAATGTCTGTTTTCTGAAGAATTTAATGTATAGTTTAATTTGAGCACGACTTACATCCACCTCTGGACAGAAAGTAGCATTTGGACCGTACTGGAGCTGGCACTGATGATGGGTAGTGTAGCGGACGCCAAGACGGGCCAGAGGGGTAGTCAGGTCCCTCTTGGAAGGACGGTCATCCAAACAGAAACCCCAGCCACGGCTAAGGCAAATAACAATGAATATGAGGTCACTTATTTTGCTTGGAAGAAGAAGTAAATGACCTCTAAATATACAAACATGAACACCAAATAATGTTTGTGTTGAGTTCTACTTTTCACTCTCAGAGATGCGTTGGCTGCTGCTGAGAATGAGGCGTCTCAGTTAATGGAGGAATGACTTCAATGCTACTTTTTGAACATCGAATGTGTGTAGGTTGTGTTGTCTTTAAGCTACTTCACTTATACAAACATCTCAGAATGGATGCATGTACACAGTGTTTTTATTTTTATCTGGTTTTTTGGTGCTGATGTTTTGTGAGATAAATAAAGCATTTATTTATCTATAATTTTCTTATTATACGGAGAAATTGAATTAAGATGACATGTCAAATTGTGTGACTCACTAGCTATCCATCTTAGCATGTAGCTAACTAGAAACAGAGGGAACAGTTTTTTTTTTATATGATTGATAATTAAAATACTAAATGCTTGAAAATGCCAGGATATTTGACAAGGTCATTTCCAGTTTTGAACATGAACTTTCTCACCCGACTTTGCTGAATCTGGAAAAACGTATTGTAAAATTTAAGAATCAGAATTATCCAATTAATCTTTAGCACAATTCTTCTAAAAAGTTCTAGAGTTTTAATCTCTCGTGATTTGTTCTTCTTTCTTGCCTCACATGCCATAAAGCTGTGTTTTTATGGCTTGACTGAAAATAAATAAAATCTTGTCAGCACTTTATAGTGAGTGGTTTTAGAATAATTAAGTTCTGATTCTGCCTTACTCGAGGAAACGTGTGATGTACTCCTTGGAGCAGGACGACCAAGTCAGAGGCGAACTGTCATACATCAGTTGTCTCGACATGATGAACGGGTGTTTTGCTCCCACCTCACAGTCATTCCCTTGGCCGTCATGATGGATCCCAAAGCTGCAATGAATCACAAATTAACACAACTTAAATAAAGACTGCAAAGGCTTTTGTACACAGGCTTTGTTTGTTTACCGTACTTACTTGGCAATGATCTGATTACAGAGCGCACCAGGAAGCTTATGTAAAGTAAGGCAAATCCAATAATGGACAGAGCTTTCATTTGGAGTGATTTACAAGAAAACTAAGGAACAGTGAGTGGAGAACTATATTCAAAACAAGAGATATATTTAAAGGATCAGAGGAACAAATGCAAAGAAAGAAATGTTCATGCAATTTTAAAACAAAGAGAGTTTTAAGATATGACAGAAATTAACTTTTTACTTTAATGGGAAAGTACTGTTTCAAGTCCAGTGAGCTGTTTATAAATGCTGCCCTAATTTTTAGTTATAGACACATTTATACTGTAATGCTTTGTTTTGAGCACTATGAGAATCATTTGGATGTAAAAAGAAATTGGCCTGGGAATATTGTCTTGAGAAACTCCACATGTAATCTTTGTTTTCTCAAATTTATCATTATTGTTCTACTACAAAAATGTTATATTTTTCAGCAATTTGATTAAAGAGATGTCCTTTTCTCTTTTTCCCATTTATATATTGTACATTCTAACAATTATCTGTCAATAAACTGACTTTCTACCTGGGAATCATCCTTTGGAAAAAACAGTGTACAGCAGCACGCTTGTTTATCCATAACTTCATGTCTAGTGAAATAATACTGTTAGAACATATTGGTACTTTTTTCTAGTGATGATTCTCTGTTTGGTACTTTACAGGTATTAACATTGCACTACCTGTGGCCCATTTCATGAGCAACAGTGAAGGCGACAGGCAGTCCTGAATCCTCGTTGATGTTGCAGCTGCGGTGGGGCTGACACATCCCAGATAGATGAGAGAGACCCAGAGTCTCACATGGCTGGTTCATTCCTGCACAAATATCTTTCCTTCAGAGGGAAACAAGTGTGAAAAATTATTACACATACCACCTCACTTCACACAGGGAACATGTACAGAACCCATGTGACTTAAAGGAAAGACTTTTGCCACTTGCCTTGTGATCAGAACAGCCAGATCGTGGTGAGCTGGGTGAGTGTCGCTTTGTGGATTCAGGTTTTTCTGCCACGCACAGAAACTGGACAGAGTTGTGTCTGCATGGTGAGCAATCTTCAATCCTTTCTGCAGCAAACACGAGAGTTTGACTAACAAATCACCACATATTAAACTCTTTTTAGCTCAGTTCACACAGGCAGAGTTTAATAAAATCATTATTTATTAAATATGTCAAAGAAAATCCACCATCCACAATAAATCAAAATAAATACGTTGTCTGTATGTATATATATATATAGGCCTCTTGCACTTATCAAAAAGTCACATAAGCATAGTTGAGTATTTGGAAAACTTTGGATTATTTGTACCTCTTCTCCTTGAAGCAGAATGAGGCGCACCAAGATGACGTGGATGGCATTTCCAATACTGGCATCATGAAATATTCCAGCAACCTGTCAGCATAAAAATGATCCGTAATGATAAAAAAAGAGAAAAACAGCCTGCGCAGACATGCAAAACACATAATCAGTTTAAACTGAAGGGGAAAAAAAGTTCTTTACCATGTTCATGATGGTGAAAATGTAGGACTCAACATTGTCGCTGCCATGGTATTCGATGAGTTTGGAGTCAGCCACCACCATGGTCTCCACCCATCGCTCCCGGCTGACTGAGCGACGCGAGCGGGACTGAGCCTGAGCCTCCTCCCTCTCCCACTCCTCCCTCTCTTTTTCCACCTGGTGAGAGTCACTTGGCGCATCTAAAGCACGCATAATGAAACGCATAGCTAAGAGCACACTTATCCTTGGTTGACTCAGGTGCAAGCTCAGCACAAAAACAAGGAAGAAAACTCATTTACAATTTCACACACACGCACAGCTGTATATTCAGACACTGTGTGAAAGGACACACCTTGAACTCCGCAGGGGCTGGGAGTGTGTTTGGACTCCAGGCTACGTTTTCTTCTGTGGTTTTCCTCAGTAGATCTTGGATAGACAACGTGTGGTTCTGGAGTCCCTGCAGGATCACTGGGCAATTTCTGGGCAGGTTCGATGAAGAAATGCCCCTCCGGCAGGGAAAAGAATCCTCTCTGCAGCAAGAGGAAGAAAAAAAAAACATGACAGCGTGGCAAGCTTGGGCTCAGATCATTCATTGAAATGACTCACATATCCCAACGTGCAAAGCAAGCAAAGCTTAAATAGCTCTTTTTGGAGCATGTTCAAGAGTTTAACAAAACAAACAGAGAAAAACCTGTCAAATAAAATATTAAATCTCTGGTAGAGATGCCAAACAAATCATCGTTAACTACAAAGTTTCACTGAAAGCTGGGAGGGCAGATGATCCCCATCTTAAAAACCTGCAGAAACAACCAGCCCACATTTTTTCCATCTGGCTGAAATCTGTCATTAGCCAGCAGATCAGAATATGAACCTTCTTCTTCTCCTCAGGCAACAATGCAACAAGTCCTTCGAAACTATGCTGTACATGTTCTTACAGGTAGAGGCTATTTAAACAGACGCAAACTGCTCCTGCAAACAAACAATAACATGAAGAAATTGAATCGACATAGAGGCCCATGTCTTTAAGCCACACATCAAAAAAGGAAAGACAAGAGCACATGGCATGGCAAATGAGGCAGGTGTGCTCTGATCCTCATAAGGTGACAAGAACATAGCAGCTCATTAAAACATGCTTTGAAATATCCAGTTATGATTATTGGGTTTAAGTTTTCTTTTCTTTATGTTCTGCACTTTTGTTTATGTCAGGAAATGGCTGAAATTTGAAAACTTCTCCAGCAGATCAGATGGAAATGACCAGATGGAAATGAGAGGTCCCCTCCTGCAATGCCAGACCATCCACTTTCCTTAATCCTACTGGAAAAAGAAAGAAATAATACTTCTTAATGAGAAAATCAATGGAGAGCAGAAAGTCTTTATCAACAAAAAATGATCATTCCTTTTCTAATGTCATAAACATCTTGGACTTGTTTTCTTGCTCCTCGTCTAACCGGCTGCTCCAGCACTGATCAGCTTTCTGGGTCATTTTGACAAGTTATACATGTGTTTCTTGGAAGAAGAGGCAACAGAAATGGGAGGATGCTCCTTCAGCAGTCTGCACAGCTATGACTCTGTATCCCACTGCTGCGTTCACGGAGTTCAGAAACTAGAAGTCGACACTCCCTTTGGAACGAAAAGATTTCTCCATCTGCTACACTAAATCCAAAAATGTAGGTTTCCACATATACTGAAACAGATGCTCTGCTGGATGCAGCTGAACTGCTCTGCAGTTTCTCTCACTCCAAACCACAGTTAGAAAGCACAAAGCGGATGAAAAACGTCTGTTTGTGCTGGAGGTTTTGGATATTTTTCTATAAAAAATGCCGAAGCATGGTTTCTTCAGCAGCAGCTCAGTGTGGGCCTTCAGCCAAACATCCCACAGTTGTGGTGGATTCATCTCCAAAGCATGCTGGCTGATATGTCTACACACTCGGTAGGAAAAGTTTCCCACAGGCTCTGTGCAGCAAACGCTCAGCTGACTGAGCAGTTCTTCTAGATCTCGCCCAAACACTCTGTGTGGCAGCAACAACAGATAACCTTATCTCAGCTGTATGGGCTGAACACTGGACAAAATATTATTGGAAACCATGTTAATAATATAAACTGCATTGCATACTTATTCATACCACTTGAACTTGTTCAAGTTCTGTCATGTTATAGAAGTCTATAACATGACTTCTCACTGACAAAGAGAAGAATTGTGAAGTGGACATAGAAGGAAAAACATCTTTTCAATTATTATGAAAACGTAATCTTAAAAGTGTGGCATGCAATTACATTTAGCCCCACCGCCATCAATAGTAGAACCTGATTTTGCTGCAGTTACCGTTTGGGTTGTGTCTTTACCAGCTTTACACATCTAGAAATCGAGAAACTAAACTTTCTGCACATTCTTCTTTTGAAAAATGATCAAGCTCAGAGTGTGTAGAAGGAGAACACCTTAACATTGACTTTTACATATCACCACAGATGTTTGTTGTGGTTTAAGCTGCGATACACTGTGATTTCTGGCCCATTTTCAGCCAATTTCAATGTTTGCATGTGTCCCCAACATGTTGGATTTTCTTAACTTTCTTTCAACATTGACTTTTTTCACCACTCTCCTGTAGAGGCCATATTTCTAGTGTGCATTACTAATAGTTTCCTAGTCAACAGGTTCTTCAAGATGGCATTTGAATCTCTACAGCTCCTCCAAAGTTTTCATGAGCCTCTTGACTACTTCACTGATTAACCCCTTATGATTAAAGTGGACAGTCATGCATTTGTGCATTAATTTCATTAATAGTTTTCCCTGTACTCTTTCCATTTCCTAATTACATATGGAAGAGTCGTTAAAGTCCAGAAAATATTCTTATAATCTTGCTTTAAACCTTTTTAAACCTTTATCTCAGACCTGAACCCTTGTTTGACAGTGACTGTGATCATCTCCTGGCCTTGTTCCCTGAGTTTTAAGACTTCAGCTGAGTCCCAGCAGACAAAGGCAGGTGGTGGTCTGCAGAGCAACCAGTAAGGAATGCTACAAAGAGACACATTGAGAAGTCAGACTGCTGCTCTGCATGATGTGCACAAAACATCCAGGCACAGTCATTCTGCCTGCACTGGGTGTTTATAGTGTTAATGGTGATCTTTAAATTACTATACTGTACACAGATCCTTTATGATCTTTCTCATCTGCATGCACAGACAACCTGAAGCCATGTTAGCAAAGCCTTCGTTTTCTGTTTCACCATACATGGAGAACTGCTTCGCTGCAGCTCTGAATCCTGAATGTTCTGTCAACTTGGACAGGATTTCACTTTCCCCTTTCCAACCTCCGTCCATTAATCCCTTTCCTCTGACCTGAAAGGAAGCGTGCTGTTTGGGTGCGAGGTGCCAGAGCCATAGGAGGTTACCATAACATGGATCTGTGCTCTAAATACACCAGCCATGTGGAACTGCTTTACCCCCGTTTCCTGCTTCTGTGGGCTAGAAGTGGCCGAGTGGACCTGAAATAAAGTGGCTGCCGTAATGCAGACCGTTTCCTCAGTAGAGATTAAATGGGACAGAAGGAGAGGTGGACGCTGATGGTGCTCATTACTGTAACATGATGAAGCACAAACTTGCACTTATTGAAGCAAGATTAAGGGCTGCACCAAGCAAAATTTGCATTCCTCCAAGTTCAACGTATAATTAAGAGGTGAGGGTTAATTTTTAGAGGTCAAAAACCTTGCTGGGATTTTTCATTTGCATAAATGCTGAGAATTTTTCATTTAGGTGAGGGAAATAATGTTATAATAGGTCTGAGCTTGCATGTACTTGCCTTGTGCATTGCCTGTGGCCATGCAAAAATACTCCCGCAAGTTCCCAAGAAAAGCAGCTAAAAACAGATTAGTTTATTCTCAGTTCAACGTTGTGGTTCAAGTGTTCAGCAAGAGTAAAGGGGGGGGTCTGCATGACGCAAAGACACAGGGTTCTGGAGTAAATATAGCTGAGTTAGCAGCAGTAAAACTCTGTTCATTTGAACTGCAGAGCAATTAAATCTCCAGCCAGACGCGGGATGCTAAAATGACAGGATGCAGAGGTGTTAATACAGTAGCTTGGGCTATGATGTGGCTTCACACCACTAAGGAAGCATGATCCAGCTATGTTGCCAGCTTTACACAATGCAGACATTTTCAAACATTCGTTATTACCCCGAGGAAGTGAATGTGAGAAGGTACTACTCCAGAGGACAGACTGTATTTTCTTCAGTCTGCTCACTGGTACAAAGTTCAGTTTTGCTCACGTGTGACTGAAAGAGGTCACAGTCCAGAGAATTAACAGCAAATTAGTTTGGGTTGTTTGCCCATGACGTTTGCCCCCCCCCCCCCCGCCCCCCCCACCAATACTGACATAGACCCACATGTTGAAATTAGTAGAAAAAAAAACAAAACTTTTTTTTTTTTTTTTATGATTAGTCAGCAGCTGCAGAGCAGCCATTCTTAACGGTAAACATAAAATCAATGAGGATTCTGCAAATGTCTTTTTTGGGAGGGTAGGGACAGGAAATGATATTGTTTTTTTACAGTCAACTTCTCTTTTCTTTGTTGAGCAAATGTGTCGGTACCATTGTAGCTGTTTGCTAGAATTCAGTAGAGCATCTTATTCTCATGTTCCTGACAGAAGTCTCTCCAGGTTAACAGCAACTAGATATAACAAAACCTTAGTAATTTGACGAACAGAAATTGTAATGCACAACATAAGTAACTTGATAATTAAACACATTTTATGAACAGAAAAACTAATTTACCCACAATTCACCGGTCAGAGCTGATCAAGGTAAATCTGGCTCACTGATTGGTGCATCGCTGCTCTTTATTGTTCCCTCTTGTTTAAAGATAACACACTACACTGTAGACAGGAAGTGTCATTGTAATTCTCCATAAAACAAAAACAATAACTTAAAGAGCTCACCGTTTCACTGCAGAAGCTGACAACTCGACAAGTGGACCATTAGAGCAACTTGAATTTTACAAAAGTGGGACAAAGAAAAATCCTGCTAAATTATTGTGACATGCGTCATTATTCTTTTACCTGTCATCATAAAAGTCCACCTAGTGGCAGATTAATAAAGATCCCCATTTCAAATGCATTCAGTTCCTCTTTCTCTGCCTCATGAGGTTGAACGGCCTCCTTGCCGCTGGCAGGACTTTTCTCTCACATCTGTCTGGCTGAGTCTTGGTGTTTGATGGTTTCTGTGTGCTTTCAGCTGCTATAAACCTTTATCCACAGTTCTGTACAATGCAATACATCATCCTGCAGCAGGTTAAGGATGACAACGAGAACATTTGGTTTTGTACAAAGAGTACTTTAAACACTGTAAGACTAGAGAGTCCGAATTTAACGTTACGTAAGGCATTCTTTTCCCTGAAGGAAGATGAAAAGTGGGTCAAAGATATAAATTTTCCAGGCTCCCGTCATCATTTCAGTCTCATTATGAGTCATGTGTGACAAATTAAGAAATACAAGTCCGGGAGACATAACACAATTTAGTCAAGCGTAACTGAAAAGTAGTTGGATGAGGAATTCCTGTTGTGACACAATTGAGCAATGCACTCACACACTGAGGCACACTTCAATATAAGAAGTTAGAACATCACTTTTTCCCACAAACCAATTGTTCATGTTCTTCATTCATTCCCTCTTTGGTTGTTTGTATAAACCTTGTCATGATAAATAAGGCATTTATGTTGAGTAAAGGCTTTACAAAATATATTTGATACATAAATTTATCTTGTGATTCTTGTCAACCTTTTATGGAATGTTATTCCTAGAAACCTGCTGTCCAGCTGGCTTCTTCATCTGGTCAGAAACACTACAGCCAAAGTAAATACCTTCAAGTGAAAGAAGCAGGTTTCCCTGGGTTTCTGTCTGTCACACCTTATTTTCCATGCAATAAGATATGCCAGAAGCTGTTACAGAAGCCCTATCCCGAGCACAGAACAAAGAGACACTGCATGCTCAGATGGAGTTCATGAAGACATTCTGCAAGTACAGACAGCGGCAATAAGAGTGTAAGAAAGCTAAAGGGTGCCGGTGAAAAGGAAAAGATGTGAAGCAGCAGCAGTCAGTGAGTCTGCAGAACAGACCTTCTGCAAACAGTGTCAGGAAGGCTTTGAAGAGCAAACCAACAAACTCAACACTGTCAGGTAGAGGAGTCTGCTGGTTGCCTGGGGCACATATCTGCTTAGAGTAGGTGTGAGCTGGCTACCTGCAGCAAGGAATGCAGGGTTTTAAAAAGTGACACGTCCAAAACCTCCAGCATTTCTCATCTAAAGTTCCTCCAACCCATCCATTTTCTTCCAGTGAGCCGAGATCAGGCCACAGAGGTAACAAGTCCAGGAGGAGAACCAACACACCCCTTATACTGGCTGATTCTGGGGAATCCTAAAGAAATTACCATCCCTTTGCTGCGTTCTGGGTCTGCTTCAGGTACTTTAATGGGTCCACAAATTGTTTTACTTTTTTACAAGATTCTTTCTTCACCACCACAGTCCAGAGTAGTGCCTGTGTTGCTACAGACAAAATCCCAATCCATTAGTGCCCCTCCTGGTCCATGCCATCATCACTTGTGAACAAGTCACCTTAGGCATATCAAGATGCTTGATCTTCTCATCTTCTAGGGGCAGAGACTGACCCCCAACCTACAAGGGGCAGTGCACCCTTTTCCATTTGAGAATCACTCAAATCAACATATCCTGCTTTGGGACGTCACACCATTTCTACAATTTAAAGTCCTTTTAATTACATGCCAAAAGTGCAGCCGGTGCGGCACATATAGCAGTGCAGCACTCATTATAACCTACCTTTGGCTGCACACTGCTGAAAAAAGGCAACTGCAGCTTCTTATGGTTACAAAATGGAACCTGAACCAACGACACCAATCATTTAAAACGGCAACACTGCTTTAAAACTTCAATTGACAAGTTCTGACTGCAGTCTGGACACTTCTGTAATCAGATATCAGCCAGCTGTGCCTGTATTAAATCTTTTCTATTTGAATAAAACTAACTAGACCACTTTTTTTTTCTCTGATGAATGAGACTGGGCTTAAAATAAACTATTTTATACTATATAGTTAGTAAAGTAGAAGGACTTCCTACCAGTCCTTTGCAGGTGCTGATGGCAGCCGTTCCTTTAACATCATGGGCTTCCACCGTGCCAAGAAGGTGGCAGGAGTTCCCGTCAGACAGGGCAGGCTCAGCCCTGCTAGCACTGCCATTCCTCTTCTCCAGGACGTATTCAGTTGACAGCAGGTGATGGTTTTTGGTCAAATTGAACATTAAGGTTCGACCATTGTAGCTGAGCTTGTAGTAGACCTGCCCCTCTGGAGAAAGGGACCGCAGTGCACGCCTGGATCTCCCGGTCTTGAAATGGTGAGACACGGAGTGAGAGACAAACTCACCATCAGCGCTGATTCTCACGGGATGGACGATGGATGGGTCTGAGCCAGACTGGGACAAATGACCTATAGAATAGCAAAGTAAACTGTTTATGCATGCACTCTGCAGAGATTTGCACAAAAAAAAAAGTTGCTTCCATGCAACCACACTGCACTGACCTTGCTCGCTGGAGAGGGAGAGGAGTCTGGCAGATAGCTCATCGTGGCCCGCTGCCAACATGAAAACAAAGTGCAGCCGAAAGAGAAGCGAGCACTCCAGCGAACATCGCATATTTCATAAGAACCAAAGTGGGAACCCGGGAGAAGAGTCATCTGCATCGGAGAGCCAGGCTGGTTGGAGGAGTCGACCTCTTCGATCCTGCACTGCTCCGGGTCATGACATGAACAGGCTCAGATTCCGATTGTGGAGGGGGACACGCTCCGAGGAGGGACTGGCAGCCCGATCAGGGTTTTAGGGGAGAGAAAGCTCCCTTCTCGGTGGAGGACGGAGGAGGAGGAGTATCTACTTTCCTCACAGGAGCGTGGGGGAAGCAGAGGAAGAGGGTTCCCTGGTTTGAATGGACCATGTCTGCTTCTTCCCTCCTGTCCGGACTTGTCTGTTGATGCAGCAGCGCATCTTCAACTCGTGTCGACGCTCAAGCAAATGAGTTGGATCATTAAGGCGCCAACGGGCTGTATGCAGATATTAAGTTTTATTCCAATGCCTTAAAGAGCGCTAACCTAAATCTATCCAGAGAGAGAATGCAAGATTAAAAATATGTTGAAATTCTTTTATAAAACACTAAAATCCGAGCATCACGCTTTGTCAACACTAGTAAATTCTGAAATATTTGGCAAGCATCACAGCTTGTAAACATTTTCACACCGAGCTACAGGCTTTTAATATTAGCTTGGGGGGATTTTCTCTCATTGTGACATAAGGTTCTTTCTTTTATGTCCCCAGACGCTTGATGTGTTAGTGACAACATTTAAATGACATTGAGGTGATTTAAGGTGATTATCTAATTGTGAGCAATCTCACAATTTCTAAATTCTGTGATTTTTTTTTTATTTATATTTTTTCACTTCACCAACTGAGGGTTTGAGATGACAGAATACACTTTTTCTTTTTTTTATGTTAAGCTTAACATAAATTATATCTGGTAAAACATGTATTCTCTTTAATTGATTGAGTGTTCTGATTTGATTTTTCAGTCTGAAGTTATCTTATAACAGACTTTTACATATGTGCTATGTGCTATTCTTTTTACTGTGCTTTTGTATATAAAGTCATAATGATAGGGAGAAAAACTCCACTCCAAAAAAAATGTCATATTTCCTTTTTATCTTTTTTGTTTATCTTCAGAAGCATAAGTTGTAGTCTAAAAGTCAAACCTAAGGCACAACCTGTGGAAACACATGCATTTTGAAATTCAAGAGCAAACATTTCTTGGGTACAAGTTTCAGTATTGGCTTGAGGAGCATTGCCAAGTGCATGTTCTCAATAGTTCTATGAGACTGAATGTTAATTTGTACATTTATTTATTTCCTGATATAAACTAGCAAAATGGATTGTTCCATAAAAAAAAAGTGTATTCTGTCATCTCAAACCCTCAGTTGGTGGTAGCAGATATTCATGCTGACGCAGGTCATGCTGGAGATTTCTTGTTGCTAAATGCATCTAAGAATGAGGGATTATTGCAGAGTTAAAAGTTAAAAGTGAGCGATTGTCCACTGTTGCAGCAAGCTTGTTCAGGACGAGAGTTTGCTGCAAAGTAAGCGGCTCGATGCATTCAGCCTAAAGTTCTGTGATATGAATCTTTTTAGTAATTTGCATAATTAACCAAACTTGCTTGCAGTGCTTTATGACTAGGATTGAACTGGAATGTACGCAAATGCATTTGAGTGTGTTTGGAATCACGCTTCTATGTTTCTGTATATAATTTTTTTTTTTTTTTTCCATGAAGTGGCTTTGGTTTGGCACCATAAACTTAAGCTGAAATGAACTGAATTAAAGGCTTTGCTCAATTGTACTGTCTGAAGGCTGTAACCTCCTTTAATACTCATACTGCTGTAGGTCAGTTTGTGTGATTTATTTGTGGCTCAAAAGCCACAGAGACATGACACACTGCCTCCTGCATGGTCTCACTCTATGACAAACACAAAGCCAGACAATACAGTCAGCTCATAAATCTGCAGCCTGATGGCAGCACTCTCTGTCTGTTTATTTATTCTTCCAAAGTACAAAAGAAGTTTGCCTATGAGTTTGTGGTTATGGACCTACCACAGACTTATCTCAACGTTGTTGCAATTTGGCCATGGCTCAATTGCGAGTAAAGAAGGATCTGAATACATTTTGGGCTGGTACTTTGAAAAATAGATGTGAAAATGCTTTGTTACAAACTTGCTTCAAGGAAATGATTTTTCTGTACCATACCTCACACCCTGACCCAAAAGCACACACAGTCACAGCCAGACTTTATCTGTAGAGTGATAAATTTTAGCCTGCTTGTAAAAAACAATAATACCAATGCTAATGGGCTATACTTGGGAGTTCCTTTTACAGGAACCCAGTGCAGCAAATATGTAGCAGAAGTAAAGATTTCTTTGCATGGAAACTTGGAATAAAAGCAGCTATATTTAAACTAACAAGCAATTTCCTTCAGTGGAGCTAACACGCCCACAGCATTATAAAACAAATAGCATGTTGTCTGGTGATATATTACAGGCATGGATGCCTTATTTTAGGAAAGGGCAAACTTTGACTGAAAAAGCCATATTGAAGTTTTGCTCTTAATGTTTCATTGGTTGAATGGATTCCAAATGTTTAGATGAAGAAGTTTACAATTCTTAAATAATATGTGCTTTTCCAGGTCACATTTCTGTAAATATATCCAGAGTGCTCTCTGGATGTACAATAATCCCAGTATGAATTACCATCCTATTGCTCACAGAGACCAAACCTAAACTGACCCCTTTACGTCCCCCAGTTACAGTAATGTTCATCAGACTGTGAAATCTTTGAACCTGGAAAATTATCAAGACCTTTTGTTAGTGTTAGGTGGGAGAGAGAGGGATTGACGCAGGGAGACTGTTGCACACATTCCTCATTATGGCTTCCCCAAGTGTTGGGGTGAGTAATCTGTCTGAGCCCCTTTATTTTTGTCTGGCTCCCTGAAGGCTTTGTGGTAGTTTCAGGAAAAGATTAAAGTGCTATTCCTATGATAAAAACAGATGATAAGCACTTATTTGTTTTTAAAATAAATAAGTGGTTGCATGGTATGCTAACAGGAGAAGATTTAATAAATATTTATTTTAAACAGGAAAGAAGATGTTTGACCTCAAAATATTTGTGATGTGAAAATATTGCAGCATAAGTAAGCTTTTTTCTTTTACTAATTTCAAGTTAAATAGGTTAAGTTTTGAATTTCCTTTTTATTATTGTAAATGGATATATTTATATTAATTAGTATTGTTTCAAACTCATGGCTTAATGCAAAGAAAATATATTTACTTACAATAGTTGAATGAGTCTGTACTTGGGTTTATTGAGTGATCAGATGTCAAACAACTAATTGCATGGATGCATGGATTGCATGCATGACAGGATAATGAACATTTATGGTCGATGAAAGTGTTTTTTTGGTCCTGGTCCACGTGTCTGCTCTTTTCTAGGTGAACACATGAGGGCGCTGTTTGACCCGGAATCCGTGAACTTTGTTCAAGTAGTAAATGGGCGTGGTTTTGTTCTGCGTGTCCAGTTCAGACCTCAGACAGCCAGAACATGGAGTGCAGCTTGGTGCGTAAGTTGAGCTGTTGTAATCTGAGAACTTCTGCCGCTGATGATTTCAGAAAACTAACGCAGTGAGGAAAAGCTTTAGTCTTTGATATCGTTCTATATCTGGTTGCTCCATTTATTTCTGTAAGCACAAAGGTTTAAATGTAATATTGATCTGTGGTTGTTTGACTGGGTCTGTGTCAGTGATTGTAAAATGACCTTTTGATACTTTGAACTTAGTTGAATCACCTGTGCTAGTTTGTGGACTTTATGCTTATTTCCTGTTTATATTGCCTTTGAATTTCACTAAATAGATAAATATTGAGTACTACTTATTATTTTATTTTTTTACATGAGATAAACCTAAACTACACATTAAGAGTTGTTTCTTTCTTTGTCTCCTGTAGTAAACCCACTGCGTCTGAGCCACAGGGCTGGTGAACCTCAGGGAATAACGTGAGGGATGGAGAACTTCTGGGTAGGGGTCCTTTGGGCCACAGAGATCTGGCTCTACCTCATTGTCTGCCTCATTATGATCCCAGCCATGTTTGGATTTTCTCTGGGCATCTCTGAGACCTACATGAACATCCTGGTGAAGACTTTAGAGGTATGGCCACATGAAATCACATGCTTAAAATCATCCAGGTAATCCAATACACACTTGACTTGTCTTTTGTGTGACCTCTTCCACAGTGGGCCACTCTGAACATACAGAAAGCAAATGCAGAAGAAGAAAGTGCTAAAGCTTCTGCATCTAATGGTGAGACTGTCTGTGTTCTTGGCTGTAAAACATGAATACAGATTTAGGGACCCAATTGTCTTTGTTGCAATACTGGATTTCTCTTTTGCAAGTCTGAACAGGCATGTTGCAATGACGTGGTGGTCTGTGCCCTAGCAAAAGCTGACACTATCCTACAACAGTTTAATAATATCTTTACTTTGTCGAGTTAAAATATTATGTTTTTAGGGATACAGAGACAATGACTCAGGAACAGAAACATTTATGCAGCAAATAACCCTACCTAGAGTATCTCAAAAGACACAATTACTCAACTCCTTATCTGATGCCGTGCTGCATGGGCTATGATTCCTGCAGCAGCATATAAATGCAAAGCAGCTGTCAGCAAAAACTGCTTTTTAGGTCTCTGTAGAGGCCAAATGCGTCTCTGGCACGCTGTTCACGGTGGATAAGAACGGTTAAATTAATAATGCTTCAAAAATAAATGCTCAAAAGGTTTGAAGTATCCAACACGGACTTTGGTAGATCAGGCTTTGGACTTTGAAGCTGTGCTGTCAGGCTAACTGTACCGAGATCGTTCAGGGAGAAAGATAGATAACTTTTACTGCCTTAGAGTGAGCTTCAGTCATTGAAAGAAGGACTTCTTTGCACGATGCAGTTTGTTATTTGATAACTGGTAAAGCCTCTAAGAGAAAATTCGAATTTAAGGTACTTCCCAGCAGAATGTATTGTTAGCGTTCCATAAAAGGTGCAAGAATTTATCTAAATTTTCCTCAAATGAACAAAGACTTAAATGCTACAGTGGTGCAGAATGGAGCTAAACACCATGACCAGTAAAATTCAAATAAAAACATGCAAATAAATGAAGCAAAAATAACAATATAAATAGATATAGTAAAATGGACTCGGTTGCCTTATGTGACTTCATGAGGCATCTGAACAACATAGAAAACAAATAGAAAAAAAAAAAAAACATAAGTGAAAAACTATAATTGGACGAAGTTTGGTTGCTCTTTTTGAATAAATATCACATTTTAATCAACTGTTGCTAAAATTATTTTTAAGTAAACTTTTTCCTTTTGCTTTGTGTTTGGTTTTCTTTTCTATTGAGGATAATCTGAGGAGATATGGAGAGGAATTCATCCAGATTGCTATCAAGTGATTGAGTTTGACTTTGACTCTTATTTTATCTGTTTTTTTTCTTCATCAGGACTCATCCAAAGGGAACACGGCTCGATGGAGAAAGAGTTGGAGGAACTCCGACGCAGTAGACCCAAACCGCCAGTAGGAGGCGACTTCACACTTAGCGACTGTTTCTATTTCACTCGAAGGGGAATTGAGAGCATTGTAGATGATGAGGTGCCTTTGATTTTTGCTTACTAGATTTTAAGCTAAAAGTATATTTGTCTCTTTTTTTCAACTCATACAGGTCTTGACTTGATTTAAAAAATAAAAAATTCTCCGTTTTACAATAAAGGTAACCCAGCGGTTCACCTCTGAGGAGCTGGTATCCTGGAATCTACTGACTCGCACCCACAATGACTTCCAATACATCAGTCTGAAGCTGACACTGGTCTATGGCCTTGGTATCTTTGTGAGATACTGCATCCTCGCCCCTCTAAGGTAAACAAGTACTTTACATGACCTGGTGACAGCAAAATCAAATTTTTAGTCTGTTGTTAGAAAAGAAAGGAAATAATACCGTTAAAGATTGTCGAGGAGACTGTCAAACCTAAATTATGAATGTCTGGCAATCTTTGTTTTAAGGAGAAAGCGATGTTGGACAGACAAGTTGAGACCAACAGAAACTTTCACAAACGTTTCTACTTGAAATGTTTCAGTGGTATATGAAGCCAATAATAAACATTTCATTAGTCTCAAGGGTTTTTGCTGAGAAATACATCAAGTTTATTCAAACTACATTCTCAATGGTTTAGGGCTTCTTGGCCTTGGCTCCAAATTTTCAGTGCTTTGATTTCTGAGAAATCATCAATAGTAATTTAGTGCTTCATCATGCTCAAAAAACATTGCAATGTGCAAAGTAACCTTGGAAGATGTTTCCATACCATTCTTTAATCATAGAAATATTGTTAGACAAAATGTGAGCAACCCCACTTTCTTGAATGAGAGGCAACTCCGTTCGTGATTGGCCTGGTATCCTTTGCTCTCAGCACAACACAAAGCTCAATGCAGCATTTCACCTTAGCTTCTCTGGATTTTTTTTTTTTTTTCCAGATTCCCCCACATAGTCTCAAGTGGGCATAGTGAAAACAACTTTACCCCAATCCTCTGCACTCCAGTTCTGGTGCTTCCTGCAGAATGTCAATCTGTCCTTAATGTGTTTTGCCTCTCTTGACATCAGACCAGCATCCTAAAGTATTACACCTATCTGTCACCATTCAGTACCTGAGCAGGTTCTGTGTTTGTGCCAATCACATCTCTTGGCTAATTACGCTTTAGAAGATAAATCTGCACCTGCACCTCTTGAGCCCCAGGAGCTTTCCTCATAATCATCAAACTTCTCTGCTTGAGGTTCTTAATAATTGTTCATTTTGTTGTGATCTGACTAGCAGCAGCCTGTGAAGGCCCTCTGAAGTAAAGGAGTTACACCAGCACATTTCCTTACATATTAACAGAAGGAGAATAATTTCAGGCTCCACTCCCTTTTATAACACCCACTCCACTCTTTTGATTCAGTATTAATGACTGATATCTGATATCAGCTGTTCTTTCCTTATCGCTTTCCCCAAATGATAACATTATTCTAATTTTGCCAAAATCAAGGCTAAAACACAGGGCAACTAAGTTTCTGAGATTAAGATAATTTTTGTTAATATTACAATTTGTTGCACTTTTCATGTATTATCTGAACACTCTTCATGTCATAAAGTCGACGACCTCAGAAGAAGATAATAAACAAACAGATAAATTCTGTATTGGGAAATGGAAAAATAATTGTGAGAGCAGAAGCAGCAGAACAGGCAGCCTTCTGTTTTTAACATTAGTGGGTTTGATCACATTCATAAAAACTGACCAGCAGTTTCCTGGTCCAAAACACACAATCGTTTGCGCACAATTCAAAAAATTTCGCAAACAGTAATGCCTTAGAGATGAAACTGTTCCTCTCCATCCTGAAAATGAAATCCCCCTGACCTACATTGGATCATTCACCATGACCGTTATCTTAAGTGCAGCAACAAATCTATAAAAGAACACAAAGGTTGAAAGTCCAGAGCTTGGACCTGACTGAAACTCTGTCCTGACAGGATTTTTTTTTTCAGTTGAAGTAAGCTGTCACAAATCATCAGCAGTGATGTGACTGAAAAGATCATACACAAGCAGGATTATATTAAGAAACTTTTGCTTTTGTAGGTTTCCCAAATAACTAAATCAAAGTGTGTTCACCTTTTCACTAAAAAGTACTGTATTTTTTTAGTTTTTGAGTGTCATGTTAATTTCACAGAAGAACAGTTTTTATTTTCGGACTTTATGAAGATTTATTTTGTATCATCAGGCTGGAAATAAGGCTGGATCAAATTAGTAAAAGCCCTAAATAAATAATCAACCATGAGTCTTTACTAACTTCTTATCAGGACTCCACGTCAAATATGAAAGGACTAGATAGTGTTTATAATCTTCTGGTACAAAAAAAATGTCTTCAGGCCAGACCTTTGTAGCTTTCTGCCTTTCACATCTCATTCATTCTGACATTTAGTTTTTCTTATCTCCGTTCAGGATCACACTGGCCTGCATCGGCCTGACCTGGTTGGTGATTGGAACGTCTGCGGTTGGACTTCTTCCAAATTGCAGGTGATCAGAAAGTCTTTCAGGTTTAAAAATTGTTCCACACAAAGGGAATTTCTTGCTCTTAAATCCAATTTCATGCTTTGACCTGAATGTTAATTTCTAGGGTAAAGTTCTGGCTCAGTGAATGGGTCCATGTCATGTGCTACAGGATCTGTGCTCGAGGTCTTTCTGCTACTATCCGCTACCACAACAAGTAATTTCTCATTAAACATTCTATTGCTGGGGTGCCCATCCTCCAGAGCTCCTATCCTGCAGCCTTTAGATTCATCCCCTCTCCAACACGGCTGAATAAAATGTTTGAATCCCCTCATAATCATGTCATTGATTTCTGCAGAGACCTGGTAACCTGCCGTCCATTTGATTCAAATGTGTTGGAGGGCTGATTTATCTAAAAGTTGCAGGATAGCAGCACTTGAGAACTGGAGCTGCTCCGTTTGTATCTTCAGGAATACATTTCCCTTTTGTTTTAAATTTGACATTGACTTTATTTTTTTAAATGCAGAGAGAATAGACCCAAAAAAGGAGGAATCTGTGTGGCCAATCACACCAGTCCTATTGACATCGTCATACTTTGCAACGACGGCTGCTATGCTATGGTGTGTGATAAATCTAACATGCCTCCACATTTATTACATTCAATTTTCTGTAATCTTTGAAGTGTGAACTTTGACAGGCCAGCTTGTGGTTTTCAGGTGGGGCAGGTGCATGGAGGTCTGATGGGGATTGTTCAGAGAGCCATGGTGAGGTCTTGCCCTCATGTCTGGTTTGAGAGGTCTGAGATGAAAGATCGCCATCTAGTGACCAAAAGGTAAGAAATAATTCATGGAAGGCTTCTTTCACTTACTTCATGGAATATTTCTCATTGGACCTCTTGGTTGTTTGTCTTTATGCAGTTGTTCTAGTCGCTGTATTTCTGGCAGTAAGCATGTCGGAAGATTTTATGTGTTGTACTGTCCGGACATGACCACATAGCTTAATTTTGAAAAGTGACTCATCCAGATTAGAGCCCAGGATCATGTTTCAGATGCCTTAGTGTGTACATTTATTTTGGTCTCAGAGGTTTTCCTTCACCTTTTGATTTATTTCCAGGTTAACGGACCACGTGAATGACAAGACAAAGCTTCCCATATTAATATTTCCAGAGGGTAAGTTTGACCATGTTACCCAGTTACATGTTTGGGGTTTATACATTCATAGAAATAATTCATGGAAGGCTGTTATTTTAGCTAAAGTTTCAAAGCTAACTGTTGAGTTGTGAACATATATTGAATGTTTATTTGAAAAGAAAACATAAAAACTCACACAACATATTCCCTTTCATCTCCTGCATGTCTTTTCTCTGCAGGTACCTGTGTTAACAACACGTCTGTCATGATGTTTAAAAAGGGAAGTTTTGAAATTGGAGCAACAATATATCCTGTAGCCATCAAGGTACTTTTCTGGTATATATTTTTATTTTAATGTAAATAATGTATATAAAGTCATACCTCGGTTTTGGCCTTCTAACGACTTGTTTGAGCTGTTATCCTAAACATATCTAAGCTGATTTAGAAATCGATAAGGTATGCCAATGTTCTGGGAAGTCGACGTCTTTGCTTGTCTGTCTATTGTTAGTATGACCCAAAGTTTGGAGATGCTTTCTGGAACAGTTCCAAGTACAGCATGGTGAGCTACCTGCTGCGGATGATGACGAGCTGGGCTCTAGTCTGTAACGTCTGGTACCTTCCAGCC
The DNA here is from genome assembly GCF_001443285.1 of Poecilia latipinna. Classification (NCBI taxonomy): domain Eukaryota; kingdom Metazoa; phylum Chordata; class Actinopteri; order Cyprinodontiformes; family Poeciliidae; genus Poecilia; species Poecilia latipinna. The sequence continues at coordinate 38,177 of NW_015114082.1, read as the reverse complement.
ATGCACCAACAGGTTGGTGTCACAGCCTCAGAAGAACTCAATACCTCCACAAAGTGGGTCAGCTGTTACTCAGAAAAATATCCTTTGTTTGTTCTTTATTGTTGAATGTTAGGAGGGAGAGGATGCTGTCCATTTTGCCAACAGAGTGAAATCTGCCATAGCTCACCAAGGAGGACTGGTAGACCTTCAGTGGTAAGCATTGACCTCTTTTCTTTGTAAACGACCTCAAACAGTTGAAGCTTTATTCCTAAACTTACAAGTAAAACTCAAACTTTAAAACAGTTGACACCTTTACATCTCAGACAGTGAGAGTTACAGTAGGTTTGAAACGTTGAATTGATCTTTGGCTCTGCAGGGACGGCGGTCTGAAAAGGGCGAAGGTGAAGGACACGTTTAAGGAGCAGCAGCAGAAAAAGTACAGCAGCATGGTGGTGGGAGACGACAGCAACAGCAACAGTGACTGAGATCAACTTTCAGCACAAGGGACAAGACCTCCATCTTGTTTTGACATGATGGAAATAGACAAATTTACTCCTTGGTTTTCACATTATCTGGACACCGTGAATGCCCGAATGGACTTAATAAGGAGCAGCTAAGTGGAAACTAAGCCAGTGACATTATGTGCAATATTGAAGCTGCTAGAGCAGAAAAAAGGAACTGCCTTGCTGCTTATCTGTTATTGCAATTGAATATTATTGCTGCAAAACTTCAGTGTTTGGACTGAAATGTGTGTTTGAAGAAAACTGATTCGTGAAATGGTTCTTTTCTTACCTTAAGAATTTTAGTTTACAGATTGCATGTTATGTGTCATTATGCAAGGGTCTAAATAAGACCTGTTTATTAGTTCACATGATCAGGAGGGGGAAAAAAACTGTGTTATTTAAAAATAGAATCACCTTTGTATATTTATTATGCAGTTTAACTGCAAAAATAGCACTGATAAATAACAGAAATCTGTTATGATTTCCACTTAAGTGCCAAAGAAACACTGAAATCTTACTGAGTATTTCTTACCTAAAATGGAAAAGGGTCCTCCCGACTCTTAAAAGTAAAAACAAATCACAGACAAAAATAGATGCAAAAGGTTTTATCCTGAATGATTGATACTATGCATAACAATCCAATCGACTGAACATCAGGGTGAAGTGTTGGTTTCACAGTATAACACACAGCCTTGTTTCGGGTCTTTGTGCTGCTACTGCCGCTGCTGCTGCTGCTGCTGCTGTTGCTCTTGCTGCAGTGTTGTCCACGCATCGCTGGCAGATGCTTGTCTGAGTTGTTTTCTCTCTAGGAACTGAAAGCAAATTTAAGAAAAACAGATGTTTCTTCTAATTGGACGCTTACATAAGGTCATAAAGGTTGATTAATGCTTAAATCAACTGGCAGTTCTGCATGAATCCTCAACCACAATCCCCAAAGTTGTCATCAGTCATCAACAATATTTTGGTGCATCATGCTGGAACTTTGTCTGTCCTTTCTAGCAGAAATGGTAGAATTCATTTAAATTTCTTTATATGCAGTGCAGACCTTTCTTTGTGACAGAACATATTTATTCAACTGGAATGACGTTTGGGGACACCATTCCAGAAGTTTCATCTGTCTCTCTGTTGATTTGAGGTACAGTTTGAGTTTGAAGTTAGTCATTCTTTATTACTACACCGATGTTGCAATATGCAGCAGAACAGTCCTAAACATGATGCCTCCACCAATATTCTCAATAATGTGGTACATTATTTTCCAGATTTGAAAGCTTCAATTATACTCCTCCAAAAAGCATTCTTATTGTTTCCCATATGCTCAAGTTTAGCTTTTTCTTTAAAATGTTTTTTTTTTTTTTTTTTTAATGACTGAGCTGAGTCTGTTCCAGGAAACCAATCAATTTAAATTCACTCTACCAATTTTCCCAAGAATTGTGCTTTAGAAATATTCTTGGGGCTTGTTAGTGGATTCAAAAGTCAACAAACATTGGAGAGAGCGTGAAAGGCTGGATGAGCTGTCTAAATGATAATACATGTTATAAACGTCTTTCTTGACACTCAAGGACACTATGAAAAAAATCCTTAAATTCAATTCAAAGTAAAATAAAATTAATTGAATAGCAAGAGCAGAAGGCATCAGATAGATGCCTTCTGCATCTATCTGATGCAGATAGATGCATCAGATGACCCAGAGATGACCCTCATCTCTGGGTCATCTCTGACCCAGAGATGAGGGTCAGTGCAGCTGAATGCTCTATGACCTGTAGTAGTGAGACGGGCAGACCGGTGAATGGAGAAAAAGGACCCACTTCTATTCACAAAAAGATCTATCTTCATGTTCTTCGTGTGAACATAAACAAGGTCAGATGGATATGGAGGAGCAAGTTCATGAATGGCCTTAAATATTGATAAAAGGATTTCCTATTGAATATGAGCTCCACTGGCTGATATAGCTCCATTAGCCAGTGGAGCTAATGGAGGACATTACTGATGTGATAAATTAATAAATCGTTAAATCCTCCATATCGAAATTGATGGAAAATTTGAGTTGATACTTTCTGTGTGTATCTGATAATTTTCTCACCTTGAAGGCCGAGGTTAGCTGGGATTTTGCACTGTTGGATCAAAAGAGATAAAATGTACAGATCTTGTGTCTACATGCACAGGAGTGATAAGAAAGCCTCTAAATCATGATTTCACCTACCTCTATGGGACAGGGGGTCTTCGGCGGCACATCTAAGCTAACTTTAAGTTCCTCAAACCTGTTGAAAGCAGAATACACACACTCACACACAGGTGGTAAAATAAGCACTGGGCATGTCAATGATTTCTAGTAGGGCCATTTACATAAATTTACACCAGTTCTTGGCAACAGTTTGCAATAAAGTCAAAGAAACCAGCTCAAATCTGCCGAATTTAGAAAGCATTCCTTCTTCTGTTACGAGTAAATCAATAGCAGCTGCTTTAATATTAACAGCTGGCCTGTAAAAAGGCTTCTCATCACCAAGGTATGGTGGAACAATAATATCAAAAAGACCTTCACAAAAATTCTTATTATTGTAAATCTTACTGTTAGTATTCCCATGAGTGTCTTTGGAGCCTTAATCCGCAAGTGGAAACATTTCACCACAGACCTGACACAACCATGTGTCCCTCATCATATTTCTGATGTAGGAGTCAATTCAGCTCAAAAACACTTTATGAATCCCAACAGTAAATCAAATAAAAGAATAATTAAAAGTGCCATCCACAAGATTGCTGCGCAAAACTGCAGAAGAAGAAGCTTGAAACTTGCATAAAGGTTGCTGCAGAAGATTTGGACAAACCAGTGAAAGAATGTTCTCAGATAAAGTCAGAGCAGAAATATTTTGATGTAATTGAACACATGTTTGGAGGGAGAACACATCTACGAATCACCTCAAAATCATCGTCCTAAAGGGGAAGATTGCAGCTGCAGACGTCGTGTGGTACAGCATGTGGTACTGGCAGGATTCCCAGCCGCACAATATTTGTCTTAAAAGAAATATTAAACTGCCAGAATGGCCTAGTCAATTACCTAACTTATCTCCAGTTAAAAATCAGTGCAAATAAAAGATTCCTAGATCTTTTAAGATTTGAATTCGGCTTTTGTGGTAGAATAGATCAAAATCCCACATTAGCAAGGTGGTTAGTTATTTCTTTACTAAAGATATCTTCAAGTTATCATTACCAAGAACGACATCTTTAGACTTATTTCCTGCACCATTTATAATTCTTAACCAATCCTTCTTTTGTAGACTAATGTGCTTCAAATTATTTCCTTATTTGGGTTCTTGCTGACATCTGGTGTAAGTTTTATGTCAGTGGTCGAACAGCTGCTGCCAGAATAAATGTTTGATGCCGTAATGAGCCCTGCGACTGACTGGCGACCTGTCCAGAGCGACCCCGCCTCTCAACCGGAACATCAGCTGGAGAGGCACCAGCACCCCTCCCGTCCCCACTAAGGGTCAAGGGTGTAAAGAGGATGGATGGATGGATGGATGGATGGATGGATGGATGGATGGATGGATGGATGGATGGATGGATGGATGGATGGAAATTAGCTCCTTTAATTAGCTCCTTTAATCCAAAGAGAAAAAGATATGGAGCTTGAAGGCTATGCCAACTATTTGTACAATAATGATACTGATTTCAGCAAAATAACAAAAAAAATCAACAATGCTCAAAGATAGTTAAAATAAATCAGCAGGGAGCAGCAGATTTGCAATAAACAAAGCACTGAAAATGCAAAATATCTGGCCCTTTTTCTTATTTATGAACATAAACTGCTTCAGCGAGTTAACTGATTCTCACCTTATCATACACGTCTCATCCTGATGCTTTAGTTTTCGAAACTTCAGTGAATCTGGGTCCTTATTATTGTTTGGATTCGATTTTACATCTAGGTTGGTTTTTTCTGTCTGCACAAGAGGCATTTCTGCCAGCAGAACCACAGAGGTTAGAAACAAAATGGAGGGGAAAAAGGAGGCGACAGTAAAAGAAGCATACCTTCTTCTTTGCAATGGTGACGTTGTGAAAAGAAGAAACTGCAAATATTCCCAACCAAGGCAGTTGGGCTTTAATTCATGTGTTGGAAAATTTGGCTAAGGAGTTTATGGAGCTGTTTGTTTTCGAATCCATGGTAACAGAGCCACCAAACAAAAACAAAACAAAACGAAAAGATTCTAAATAAGGATCTTCAAACACGTATTACTTTACTGAAATGAACCAGTACAATCAACCTTTCACCCGAAGGAGCGAACACTGCTTAGAGCTTTATTGATCTTTTTCGTTGTTCTGGAAACATTCATTTTTGGAACACTTTTTCATATTAGTATGTAGCCTACAGGAGACCTTTCCATCATTATCTGCAATAACTCTTTTGAAGAATTGGAATTAATATGAGTTACAACAACATTTCCCTTTGGAATCAATTAAATATCTTATGCTTTCAGGTTTGTTTCAAACTCGAAGAAGTTAAGAGCATTTTTGAGACATGTCAGATCCTATCAAATGGGATGTATTTATTTGCAAATCAAATCACCAAATCATTTCCAAACCACATAATAATTTTTCTAATTGTTTATTCATCTCATTTTGGGAGGGGAGTCCAGCACTTTATTTTGAATGTCTTTCAGTACAGCATTTCCTCAAAAGAACAGAAGGGCAGTTGACGTAATACACCACTTTAAATATCTTTAAAAAAATCTACTTTATCTCCAATAATCACCAGTGTGAATTATTCCTCAGCAGTAGCCATGTTTCTTGACTTCACATATGGCCTATTATGATTCCTCCTTTTCATCTCCATGTGTGATGATATAGCAGAGTTGCTTGTAGTCGATGTTTCCGATTGGGTCAATTGGTGCCAAAGTGAATGCCTGTTCCACCTACATGTTGATGACAAGATAACCTTTATGCTTAGTGTTACCAAATTTTTATAACTTTGTAAATGAAAATAAAACAAAACAAAAAAAAACTGACCTCTTCTGCCGTGAATTTATCAGCCTGATTCATCAGTAATCGTTTAAACCTAAAAATAAAAAAACAACAAAACAAACAAACATAAAGAAACAATAAATTCTAAATCTAATATGAGCAATGTTTTAGAACCAAACAGTAAAATTAATCTTACTCATCCTTATTAACAAAACCTGTCCCATTGGGGTCAAAAGGTTTGAAAGCAGCAAGTATGGTGTCTTCAGGATCGGTCCCTGAAAGGTGATAAAGAAAATCATTTGAGACTTCCTCAAAGAAATTGAGGAACTCTCAGATAGATCAGTAGTGATCTATTTTATTTAGATCACTACTATACAAGTCCCTTACCGTTGAGTTTCTCCCCAAAAAGTGTGAGAAACACAGTAAAGTTGATCGGACCCTTCCCTTCATTCAGCATCTCTTCCAGCTCCTCATCCTTAATGTTAAGTTTTCCTGGTGAGCACACAATAAGTAAGTCTGATTAAAATGAGCTCAGCAGGTACAGCAGGTAGCTTAGTGGAGATTAAAAATGATTGTTAATTCAATACTCATACATCTATTAACATGCCCTAAGTATACAAATTAAATTAGACACCGAGTTGAGCGTAGGTCTCCTTCAGGTCCTGCTTCTTGATTACCCCGTCCCTGTCCTGGTCAATGCAGCCAAAAGCCTGCAGAAAAAATATTAAGATGTGAAAAAAGAAACGATGATTTTAACTACAATTAGGTCTAGAAGGAAATAACTATTTCATTCAAATTACAGTAGAGATTATTAAAACTACACATTTTTTAACCCCTTCTGAATAAATGTAATTTTAGCTGCATTTGGAACTCTGCTGTACACAAAAATAAAAAATAAAAAAAACTAGGGTGAATTCATGAGTCTTAATTGTGAAATTTTCTATTCACAAATATTATTTAAAAAATATTTCTTCTATTTGCAATAGCAGACTTTCAAGCTAAAAATAAAAAGATATAATACGTCTAATCATCTGACATGTTTAGATCTATTTTTTAAATTTGGAAATGTTTCTACTATTTCAAGTCCTCAACTACTAATTCTGCTTGATCTGTATTTTATTTGGGTCATTCTATATCAAACTGGCCTTTTGTTGTAAATGTTACAAGCATTTAAATTGGCTTTAGCTTGTAAGGGATTTAACCTCACATGTTTGAGTTTGACTCTGATGACCTCCAAAGTCACGTTGAAGGTGAAGCAAAGGGAAACTAATGGATCCATGATTTTTGTTTTGTTTCAATTTTTCCTTTTGATTAGTTTCTGTGCACATTAACTACTTGAGAGTTCAGTAAATGTTGTAATACTCTTAAATTGAATGTCCATTGCCCAGTTTTCCAGAAATCCGCGCTCTTGCAGCTCAAACGTTTTAACATATAGGTTTAATTGATTTTACACAAAAGTATGGCTGGTGTACTTAAGTAAAAACAAAAACAAAACAACAAATACTATTTTTATGGAACTGTAAGCACTGCCTTACCTCTTTGAACTCCTGTATCTGCGACTGCTCGAACATTGAAAACACATTGGAACAGGACTTCTGATTCCCCCTCTGCCTTTTATTGGAGGCCTTTTTACTTGCCTGAGAAGATAAACAGGAACATTCAGATGCTTTTATGACAGTAGAACAAAAACTTAGTTAATAATCAGTGCCCTGAAATTATTTAAAATAATGCAAAACCTTGATTGACTCACCATGTCTGAATGAATGCATGTAGACTCTCGGCCAATTTGTGATGCTGCAGAGGGTTTTATGTTCAGCCCATCTTATCAGACACCCTCCTATCATAGCCTGCAGTGGGCCGTGGAGCCCCTTACATGGCCATGCGGGCTCTCTGTGTGTCACTGAGGTTGCCTGATAAGAGGTGAAGTATGCTGGATTCCTCTGGGCTTGGGAAGACGGATATAGAGCTGTGGACAGACAGAAGAAAGGGACCTCTGACCTTTGACAGGCAATCAAACAAACATTGCAAATGTCAAACTGACCCCAGGATATTAATGATTTAGATTATTTGGTCAGTAATCATAAAAACACTAAAATGTCACATTTGGTTTAATTCATTTTGTATTATTATTGTTGTTGTTTGAAGAGTTTACATTGCACAATGTGTCAAGATATTTGTTGTTTTGTTTTTCTCTTGTGTTTAATTTTTTATCATTTGTAGTCTTTTATTAATATTAATTATTCATTGTTTTCTCTTTCCTGATTAGATCAGCCTTTGTGTCAGCAAAGCAGCTTTTCTGCCCTGCTTCAGATCAGTCTCCTAGATATTTTATTTAGATCACAATTATAGTTTATTTCTTGTTCAGTTCTTTATTCCTTTGAGATCTATGTTCTATATTTTCCCCAGTTTGTTTAATCCTTGTTGCGTCTCTGAGCCGTTTCTCTCCCTCTCTCTCTCTCTCTCTTCCTCAGCCTGCCTTCTGCTCTCCCCTCACAGCTGCACCCTGTTTACAATTAGTATTGGTTGTTTAGTAATCAGGCTCCCAGTATATAACACCCTCTTTTTCATTCACTCCTTGCTGGTTTCTTCCATTAACTTCATGGTTTTCCCCTGTTTGTTTCTGCTGTTCTTGTGTCCTGGCTTGTTGTGTTTTCCTGTTGAATTATTTTCATTATTATTAAAGTTCTCTTCAACTATGTTCAACCACTACCTACATTAAGACACAGTTTTCCCATTTGTTGTGGTTTGATAATTGTTTTGACCTGCTGACAGACTTGAGATCTGACTAATTATTATAAAATATCTCATAAATAAAAAAGCCAAACACAAAACTTAATATTTAATTATGATGTTTTATTTACATTTAGGTATAAGTATAGTTCATCTTACACATAAGAAAAAAGTACACAGTACATGCTGACAAAGTAAATAGGATGTAAACGTACAATTTTAAATAATAACAAATATTTCAATGCTTACAAATAAAATTAGACAAGAAAGCAATGAATTTGAGTTAGTGCTGATTGATAACAGCTTTTACAAAATATTTGTGCTGTACATGAACTACTTTGCTACATTTTAAAATACACATTAAAATCGGTCCAAATAACCAGTGCATGTATTTTACATTAGCTTTTGTGGCGCTTAAAGTTTCAAATGCAACAGTAAACAAGTTGTTTAAGGTCAGAAACAATACAACCGCTACAGGATGGTATGACACTATAGACCGGCTGTATTCACAAGATATTTAAAGGCCTCTTTGTCCTCAAATCTGTGAGTAGCAAGTGCTCTATTCCACTGCTCTCAGTGGCAGATCTTTGGAGAGGATTTCACAAACATCCTAATTCTGAGCTTTCTCTGCTGTTCTTCATTGCATTCCTCTCTTCAGACCCATGATGCCATCTTACAAGCCACTGCAGAGATCAGAGCAGCTCCACGCCCGCTGCCCTCCTCCGACTGTAGGAAGGTTATCTCAGAATGAGGGGTGAGTTCCCTGACGACCTGGTGGAACCGGTCACGGAAACTGTAAAATAGAGGCACCACTGTTAGTATAAGGCAGTCTGTGATGAACTAATGTTACTTGGACTCATATTTGTACCTACTGAGACAGCTAAGACACTTACTAAGGGTGCAGCTTGTAGACGGATCCGTCAACTCCGACTGTGATCTTCATGGTATCTTGGCCGCGTCGCTCTTGCATCTGGTTAATGACCCCAGCGAGGCCTGCGCCACACATATGAGCAGAGCGAGTGGAGACGCTCTCACAGACCAGACGCACAATGTCGCAGTCCAGCTCAGAGGGAAGGACACCCAGAGAGGAGAGGATGTTGTAGATCTGCTTTCTGTCGCCAGAGTCACTAAAAAATAGTAAAAGGTCACATTAGAAAGCAGTTCTCAAAAATACATTTTCCAGTTTTTGTTTTTTTCTTTTTGTTTGTTTTGTTTTTTTAGAATCTTATTTAAACTGTAAAATGCTTGCAACTCAGCTACTTATGCCTTCCCAAAGCAGGGGCCCCAAAGAGAGACTTGAGATGTTTATTTTCTGCTTTATCATAGTTGTTATTTTCTTTTTTTTTTCAGTTTGGAAGTTTGAATCAAATTCTGCATACGGCCACATACAGCTTTTAATTGGGCCAGTTACATACACGGTCCCATTTAAGCTCTCTTCAATTTAGCAATACATAACAACTGTAGTAAAACACAGACCACTGGCTTTCCATAACAACATCTAATGTTCTCAGCAGCACTAAAGTTTCTTTTTTTATCTGCTTTAAAGCATCTGTAGCCTAGCTACCATTTCCTATTTCTCTGCTTGCATGCATTTTATGAGCGTTATCAGTGAAATGTTTTTCCATCACTCGCTGCTTGATGCTTACCTCTCAACCTGGGAGACAAAGCGCGTCTCGAAGCCGCCTCGTGTCTTGAGCTGCTCTGAGGCTTCGCCGTTAAACAGCAGGTTCTCATTCACCAGCTTCATCATGACGAGTCTCGCCAGCTCCCCCATGTACTTTCCACTGATAATCTTCTCATACCTGCATTAACAAGACAAGGCAGAGGGAGACGTGTTATTAAGAAGGTGGTGAAGAACAATAAATGTGTCATGATAATAAATGTATGTTTCAGTATGAAGGTTGGGAGACCGAGGATGACCGGATAAGGAAGGAGACATCAAGGCTAAGGCTGGACTCAGCAGCCAGCATAAAAGGTAAACAGCCATTAAGCTTGGAGGCGATACGGCGAGAAGCCGAAAGGGGTCATTAATCTGACATCTCCACCTGCCGACTGACCGACCACTGACGTACGAAAGCTCTGTCCATTTGCCTACATCCTGAGGAAAACAGCTGGTAGCTCGGCAACTTCACAGAGACTACAGTTTAGGGTCAGGTGATTTCTGCCATAGATGGATGCTTAATTCATAAAAACACCAGGAGATGGAGAACGGAGGGCGGGGTCAGAGTGGACGGCACGTGTCTTGACCCTTGTCCTGATTAAATTCATTAACTAATTTGAGAAGGTTGCAGGGCCTAATACAAACAACATGTGTGCCTGTGTGAAAGTGTTGAATGTTTAACTTTAATGCATCTTTTTTACTCACAGCTGGTGTCCAGGGTTGATTGAGGTCTCGTCCACCACTCTGTCGTACTCCAGCCTGAACTCCTCCAGCTCGCCCGAGTCTCCAAATGCTCCCCACTCAGTGTTCACACACATCCGGCCCTCCTCCCCCTCCACCAGCTCCACAGTCCTCATCTCCTCCATGTAACAGGCATTACAGCCAGTACCTTGAAGATTAACACACACACAAAAAAAACATTAGTTTCTGTCATTTTATGAGTTTGTGTCAGCTCAGTGTTTCCAACTCTCTCTTCTTTCCAAATAAATCTAATTAAAAAAAAACAAACATTTACAGTTATGTTGGAGAGCAAGCAAACAAAGCATTGAAGCTTGTCTTTTTTTCCCTAAAACTTGTTTCTGTCTTTTTTTTTTAAATAAATAAATAAATAAACCTTTTTTTTTAGTACTGGCTCAACACATCCACTCGTCTCACTTCAAGCTCCTTCCAAAGGTTTACAACTCTGCTGAGCATGAACATTTGCATGCGTTTACTGCTTCTTACCGACAATCATCCCGACTTCACAGCTTCTGTCCTCATAGTAGCAGGAGATCATGGTTGCAACTGTGTCATTCACCATGGCAACCACATCCATCTCAAACTCCTGCATGAGGAGAATGTAACATATTAGAATGTTTGCCCTGTATGCAGACGATAACGTTGTTTAAATCGAGAAAAATGTATGAATTTACTCACCCCTCGTCTCTTGATTGCATCTCTGAGCAAACCAACAACATTGTTCCCTTCAGCCCCTGAGGCCTTGAAACCTTTGGTCCAGTTAAGCAAGATTCCCTGTTTGAATAAAAAACATGAGCACCCTTAGTTGGATGAACTTTACAAAATGAGGGATGATTTTGTTTACTAACAGAAAAACTATATTTGTACCTTATCAAGGTCTTCATGTCGTACAGGGAAGGAGAAGGTGAAACCCAGAGGAAGCTTCTTGTGCTTGATGTGGTGTTTGTCCAAAAAGTCAGACATGCATTCTGCTATGTAGTCAAACAGCTAAAAGAATCAGAAAAATAAAAGGTATTAGAGCACATTCAGTTAAGCTGGTTGAATAGCCACAGATTCCAAGCTAAGCTGAAGTGTTTTGAGTATCTGTAAATAGGAAAAGGCAAACAAATGGTGGCGTAAAAACAAGATAAATAGCAGTTTTCACTGACCATTTCAGCAGTCCCCGTCATGGCATCTTCAGGGATGGAATACATTTGGTTCTTCGTCTCCACCTTGAAACTTCTCTCTTCGTCTTCACCCACTTTCACAAGCATCACACGGAAATTTGTCCCTCCGAGGTCCAGAGCCAAGAAATCTCCCACTTCTATCAAGCCAAAGAAGGACATGTTTTAATTTTTACATGTGAACTTCATAAACAATTGTTCACTTCAATTTTAAAGTTTTAAAGGATTATTTCCTTCTCTTCATACAGAGTGAATTCCTACCTGATCCCTCGGGGGTGGAGCAGACGTAGGTCGGAAGCATTTTGACGCTGGCCTCTTCGTGGGTCTCTAAACGCAGTCCTCTGTTCATTTCATGCTGCATCCTCTTCATGACTTCTTCCAGCTCCTCTTTGTTCAATCTAAACTCAGACAGGATCTGCTCCACCTGCAGTCAAAGAAGAAAAGAGGCGGTAAGGAGAAGCACAAAAGGAAATCTTTCCCAACTCTCAAGCTTTTGTGTTGGACAAGGTAAAGCCCAGGTCCTGGGCAAATTGAGGAGTACTAAAAAATCTTGAATTTTCCTTCACAAGGTTTAGGCAGTCCTAAACTTAAAAAAAAAAAAAAAGAAAAAAAAAATTCAAGCTGCAGATAGAAAGCACATCTTACCATGCAGATTTTTTCAACCACGTCACTGTAGCTACCAGGGAGCTTCATCATCTCGTCGAGTTGACTGCTGATGCACGGCATCTTGGTTTAAAATGAGCTTGGATGTATTTTCTGAGAATAGAGAGTGTGTGTCCACCCAGTGTGTGTGGTTGGATCCAGAGGCGGTGAAGTGTGAGTGTCACTGAGACCCCTGGCCGTTTTTATGCCCAGGTGAAGTGGGCAGGATGTGCTGAACTGCCCTCCCCTTTCCTCAGCCCCATCCCATCTGCTGATGAAAGTTTACACATACACACACACCCACAGTGGTTCAGAGATAAGACTGGTATGTAAAAAAAAAACTAAATCCTCCATGTGACCTGACTTCAAATATTGGGTCCAAGGTCTGTGCACAGAAGCTAATTTGAACTTCATTGAATATCGTAACAATGTAATTGCAGTTTTACAGTAAATGAATATTACGATTTACATAGCAAACTGTAACAAATAGTAATAATATATTAGTTACCTCAAAAAGCTTCCTTAATATTGAATTTGCATAATTTTTTAATTTGTGTCATAAGATATACACAAAGTCCAGAAACATTAATAATTTATATAGTAACCTCAATTTATTATTACTTACCTATTATAATAACTATATTTTAGAAAATACAGATTCTAATTTTGAATTTTTGTTCTCATTTTTCCATCTTGGAAAGTTTGATTAAGTATGAGGAAAACATTAAAAGCTTATTTAGAAGTTTAAGTATATCCATGTAAATTATAATAACTGTTGCAAGTCATATTGTTGCAGAGTCTTTTCTGGGCAATCTAGATTTCTTTTATTAAATGATGATGCAATAATGCATGCATTTGATTTATTTGACTGATCACCATAATTTATGTGTTAAGAAAGTTAAGTCATGTTATCACTTTCCCTTTTGCTTTTGAAGGGCTTAGCTGCAATCTATTTTAGAACAAGTTAAATAAATCCAAGCAGAAGCTTTACTATAAAATCCTCCTTTTTTTTTTACCCAGATAGCTATTGTGCAATAAAACAAGGTTGCTCAATGGGTCACAGAGTTCCACGTTAGCATTTTTAAAATTAGAAAAAGACCTAAAATTAGACCCAGAGGGGAGTGAGTGACCTCTAAAACTAACAGTAGCACGATAATGGTGAAGGCCTCCTGCTCTTATCAAACCAGGTAGTTTAACAGAAGGCAGGTCAGAGCTTTTTATAACTCTGAGGCTAGGACTCATAAAAGTTAAGTAAAGTGAACCTTTTGCACTGGTGTCCAGACTGTTGGATCTCTGTGTAAAGAAACTAGAGTTGAAATGTACCATAGCTGAAAGTTAAGTAGTGTTTATTATAATTATAAGAATTGGATATAATTTATAATTACAAATGATCAGATTTTTCAAAAGGATAGTAAAGGTCTAAATTCTTTAGACATAAAATTGTCTTCTAAAATTACCCAAAACCTATTTTAAACTTTGAATGTTCTGGACTCATCATGAAGGGTTAGTGACAAATAAAACAGAATATTTGTCTTTTAGAGATGTACATCGAACATCTGTATTTTTGGCCTCTTCCATTTAAATCAGAGAAAAATCCTAAATTTACTGATGTGTTGAAAATGGCATAATTAGCATTGGAGGTCAAAGCTTTGACCTTTCACCTACAAACTGAGGTCTTCGTTGTTTAAATGGATGAAAAATTCATCTACGGATCACTGTTTTTTTCAGCCAATTCCATAGAATTTAATTTAGATGTTTTGTGCAAGAATTGCATCATTGTTAGTTTAAAATGTGTTTGACTTCTATAAGTAAGAAACTGTATTTATGACTAACAAATGCTATACCGCTGAATGGACAGATTTACCTAAATTACGGAAAGCAGAAAGCTTTTAAGAATTAGGACATCTAAAAAATCCCACTCTGACTGTAAAACAATCAGAAACAAAATGTTCCAAGTTTGTGTTGCAACCTTTTACTGAACAGAGTTGAACATGTGCCAAGTGATTGCCGATAGCTGATCATCCAGTTAATTTAACTCACGCCGGCTGTTTGAACAGAGACCTGCCTGATGGATCTCCAGCTGTCTTTGACAAAGTCAGCTGCAGACCCAGAGCAACGATGATGACAGCCATGAAATCAAGACTAAATTTGTGAGTATTATGCAGATCATAAGTTCATGCAATGCATCCAACGACTACGACATCTGAGCGTTGTGGCGAGTAAAGAGAGATCAAATTTATCAAGATAAAAGCTTGATTTGATATTCCTCTTGGATGGTCTGTGCATTTTACAAATTGTCCTAGTTCTACTTCCAAATGTGCTGCCTCAGTTTAACGAAAATCTAATATAAACATTATATAAAGCAATAGCTATATAGTCTCTGTTGCCATATCTTAGTTAATAATTTCTTAGACATGTTTTATTGGGTGATTGGGGAGAAGCCTAGCAGGTAAAGTCATGTCACGTGAAAAATGCGTTTTGCAGAACTCCACTTAAAATAACATAATTATTTTTTGAGTTTTAATTTCCCATTGGAATAGGATGAATTAAATTGAATTTGTGTGTGCCTGGTTAACTGTCCTGTGTCTCTGTGGGCTGGACTGCTGACCTGTCCAGAGTCTAAACCACCTCACACCCACTGACGGTTGGAGAAAGGCACCATGCCCCTGCAGCACAGGAAGACTAAACAAAAGTGGGTGAATGAATTTCTGCAGAGTGACCCGTGTTCCTCCAAGAACTGCAGTATTTGTTTTCAGATTTAAGACTTTAATGATGGCATTTTACTAAATGTAATGTTTCAGTTGTTGATTCTATGTTGTATGACTTTGTGTTTTTATGCCTTTATGATGTTGAAATGCCTTGATGCTGAAATGTGCTATGCAAATAAAATTTGACTGACTGATTTTAATGCATCCATATAGAATCACTAACGGACCAAAGCTGACATTAGACTGTGTCCCTTTGATCTTTTGAGCCTTAAACCTGAATGATCTTAAGCGCATATATAGGATAGCATTATAATATTGTAAGCAACATCATCTACAAGTACTGGCACACATGTTAAAGAAATATTTTTACTATAAATATTGCTATAGAGACTTGGTTACCCCAAGATGTTTCTCTGTTTTGCATTTCATTAACAGAAACCTTTGGATTTTTTGAAGCTCCATTACTCGCTGTGCATAGTGGAGGCAAAATAAGCTCTGGGTCCACATTTGCCTTTCACTCCCCCAACAGTTGCCAATATGAAAAACATTGTAATTGTTTCTCTTATTACATAAGGGAAAACATTTTTGTTTTAGATTCAGTGAGAATCCATTTTATTGTAGACATTTCCTGACCTTTGAAGATCAAGATGCATTTACCTTACTTAAACTGAATTGAATTGACCTGAATAAGATGTTCTCGTGTCTTTCCTATTTCGAAGAGTGACTAAGCGAAATGGGCCTCTGTGTTTTGTCATATTTATATTTCAGGGAAATGAGCAATGTGGCTTTTACAAAAGATCAACTTAAAAGTAAAGGATAAATGCAAAAGTGCTTTGGCTATAGTTTATTTTGAAGCAACTGTTAGGACTGCAGATAAATATGGATATAATGAATTTGTTTTAAAAAAAATTAATGGTGTTTGTGATACATTTAGTAAATTAACTCAAATTAAGAATGAGGTTTAAAAACACCTCAGTGAAAATTACTCTGTCTACGATAAAAACTATTTTGCTCTAAGGTTTCTGAATATGTTACCAGGACTGACAAGAGTTGGTGATGTGTGTTTTCTTTTAATAAGGCTGTGTTTTGCAGCTCCCTTTGTTAAAGTGCAGCCACTGCTTCTTGGACAGTGAAGTGGTCTAGATGGATCTTTTCTTCTCTGAGAACGAAAGTCATTTGGATTTATTTGAGTGATGAAATCCCCAAAATTTATTGCAACATTACCTTGAGAACTGTTTAATTATTTGCACACAGTCACACACACCCTCTGTCTTATCTCTAAATCCAAGAGGCTTGGCTGCTGTGATACGATCTTCTTTATGTAACCTTTCACATAACCAAGCACGTTCTTAGATTACATATGACGCATCATATCAGGCATCATTTTTAAAGTCAGTTCCTATACATTGTTTCTTTTTAGAATCATGTTGCAGACATCATTTTCTCCAACTTTTATTGAGAACAGGTTTTTATTATTTACATTCACAACCTAAATTAGGCTCCTCGATGTTCCCCATGACCCATTTTCTGATTACGTAAGCTTGCGCTGGATTTAAACTTTGACTATTACCTTATCCATCGCTTTAGAACGAAGGTTAAATCCTGACTCTCCTGCCAACCATCAGCGTTCTGCCGGTGGAGTTGGAACTTTCCCAAATTTCTGCCTCAGGTGACGTTTTGCCTTGGAGTCCGTGCATAAAATGTAAAAAAAAAAAAAAAGAATCCCTTAATTTTTAATGAGACGTAGGCCCAGCATTTTAAGACCTATGTGTCCAGCCTGTTAGCTTGTGATTAAACATTTACATTTCTGACTTGACAGTCAAATAAAATCACTTAGAAAGTAGGCATGAAAAAAAGGCTCATGTATTCTCCTCCATTCTTGCAGACGTTACATGCAAAAAGGAAAGGATTTTCCTTCAAGAGCACAAGCATCCCTTCTTGAAGGTTTCAGACATGTCTAAAAATACGCTCAAGTAAGTAAAAAAAACAAATGTTGATGTCTTCATCCCTTGTGAGCAGGCTACATGGCCTAAAAAATAAGTCCTATTCTTCTTTCTTGGTTGACATTCTGAAAGTGCCAAAGCTCTCAGTTAAAAAAAGAAATGGCCCTCTATTCCACCGATATTACAGGCTTGATGAAAAATATATGAACCAAAAAAAATAAGATAACCTCCCATCTGTGGCTGTACTCCTCACTGATTGCGTTGCTCTAGTTTCTTATCAAAACTAGCACCAGTTCTTGGAAACACACAACCTTTCTTCCCTCTGCTGTAGGTGATCCAACAGATGCACCCAAAGTCTTAACGGTTTCCACTTTGTGTTGCCTGGGAAATCACTGACAGGCACACTTGTGACATGGAAAACATTTACTTACCCCAAGTTAAGTGGCCAGGAGGAAATTGTTAAATGGAGCAGGATTACCAGAGGCAACATCAACTGAGGCAACCATGTTGTGGTTGAAAAAACAGCTGGTTGACTGAAAAAAAACAATTAATTTCTTAGCCCCAATGTAATAAATTAATTGAACTAAATAAATTAATATTACTAAATTAAATATACATTTAATACAACATTGTGCAATGGTTTGAAGCTAGGTTCAGTTTCCTTATGTTTGAGCTGCCTTTTATTTCAGCTCTTACAGTAGTCTTGATCAAAGGCTCTTATGCTGAATGTCTAACAAATTCGGACTTATTATTTTCTTCTCAGTCATTGCACCTATAAATGTGCACCATTTGCTCAGAAGTGAAAACAAATCATAAGCTGACAACAAAAGAAGAGTAAGATCTATGAAAAAGTAATATACCAACTAAGACCTGACAAAATCTCAAAGATTTTTTTTTTTTTTTATCTAAAATATCTTTGAACTGAAACGCAATTTAATCTTTATCAAAGTATGTTAGCTTTGGGTTTCTTTTTTAATTATGCATTTGTTAAAAGTTATTAGTAAAGTATCTAAAGTCTGTTAAGTGCAAACACAACACTGGTTTATCCCAAAGACATGTAATGTCTGAATGACTCAAAGGTCAGAGAGTTCAGAGGTTTAACAAATGATAAGGCATTTTCTTGGACTCAAAATAGATAAACACCCAAAGTCAAAAGATTTTTTTTTTCTTTTGACTTTGACTATTATTTTTTCAGTAGTTTAAGAAAATGATACTGAAGGTCGTTTCAAAAAATTTCAAGAAGGTCAATGCAAAAGTAAAATGATGAGTAAAAATGGTGAAAATATTCCACCATCTTCTGACCTTTTGTGAAAAAAGATCACAAAGTACCTTCTTACATTTGGCTTTAAATGCCTCAAAAAATCAAAACAAAAAAAAACAAAAAACAGATCTAATCTTTTAACAATACAACAACACTGCTACAATACAACAACACTGCTAAATGTACTAATAGCGGTTTTCTCGCTCTCTATATCGAAGTTTATGATGCAGAAAAAAGAGTGTGCAGACATAGAACAGAAAATTCAGGACTTTGTGAGGATATTATTTACATATTCATTTATTATTTATTTGTTGGCCCAATTTTAAACATCTATACAAATATGTTGACCAGTTTGGCATTGGCCCAAATGTATGCCTCTCAAAGTTATACTAAACAATACAGCTAAGACCAGCTGAATCCAGGAGATGGCAGTGTAGCAGAGAAACTTTGAGGTGGCATCTGTTGTTGGTCTTTAAGAAAGCCAAGAATAACACATTAGATTAAGTGCATTTTCCATCATAGCTGCTTACCGTAATTTTTCACTATAGAGAATGGGGGAAAAACATTAGAATAAATAGACTTGTAAAAATAGTAAAGTACCAACTTTGCAGCTACTTACAGATCTTTTTACATGGCCTCAAAATAAATCAATCTCCATGTGGGACATGTATTTTTATACCTTTACTTAAAGTTATGTTCATATATCCTTAAAATAATAATACATAAAACAATCTTTAATTCTTATTTATATTCTTATTTCTGCTCAAGATAATATAAAAGTTTTAAAGTAAAGTTTATAATTTGTTTGAGTTGAAAGTATCATTAATAAGGTACAAAATATGTTGATTGTGTGAAGCTTTTCAAGAGTGTGGTTAGAGCAAGCGCAATGTTATAATACAAATATTACTATAAATTTAATCATTTAAAATGAATGAGCTGGTTTCCATATTACATAGTTATACAGAAATTATTTTTACTTCAAGTAATTCAGAACTTTCATTTATGAATGGGTTGATTTGAGCTGAATTTTAATTTTGGATCACTAACGGGCAAATAAATGAGTTTTTAAAAATCGAACCTATATTTAGTTCTTTGACAACACAGAAGAATTTAAATGTTATTTTTACAGGACTTTTGAATTTTATTTACAGCTGAACTTTCTTTTCTTTTCTTTTTGGTTTCCTTATTATTTTCTTTTCTCCTTTTCCTTTATTTTGTTCTGCGTTGCACTCCTGTCCGGTAGGTGTCGCTTTCATCTGTAATTGTGATCCAACCCTAAGCTCAGAGGGGAAGAAGAAACTGCGACGCGTTTGTTTCCACCGAGTCAACTCTGATAGGAGTGTCTGGCTAATGAAGTTCTAATTTAACTACTGAGATAAATAAAATTGCGTTCTGATTTAGTGACGGTTTATTTTTCGTACATATCTGAGAGTTTTAGTCGATGTTCCTTCAGTCGGTTGTGTTGTTTTGACGGGAACTGAGGGGGTTTTGCTACTGTTTTGTCCCGGTAAGTTAGCTCAGGCCTCACAACATATAGCATCTGTGGCTAACTAGTTTCAGTATTTTAACAAAATGTCGTTATGAAGTTAATTTAAGGATTATTTATGTCAGCAAAAGTCTACGTTACTCGCTGTCAGTTACAGCGGTAAACGTAGCAGACCGTAAACACCCTACCATCTGTCAGCACGGAGGCTACTTTCGCTTGTGGTTTAACTTGTCTCCAGTCGCTGAGTTGACTAAGAGATAAAATACTCTCATGTGATCCTGCTTGTGTCCTGTGTAGACCACCTTGTCCTCTTACCAGACCTGATCCCGCGGCGTCATGAAGCTCTACAGCCTCAGCGTCCTCTACAAAGGAGCGACCAAAGCCAACCTGCTCAAGGCGGCCTATGACCTGTCCTCCTTCAGCTTCTTTCAGCGCTCCAGGTGAGTCTTACTGACCGCTGATTACAGGCCTGTCCCAAACAATTACATTTTATGGATAGTCTCTTACAGCATTTCTTTTCTAGATCTCTATAAATATATAAAAAAATACAATATCCGTAGGTATGTTTACGTCTTTTAGGTAAATTCTACATCAAAACAAACAATTTCACCCAAGAAAACTTGAATGGGTTCTTTAAAACATTAAATAACATACTTCTACTTCTCACTTTTATTAAAATTCAGTTTGTCTCCAGATAAATGAGACTTGGAGGTACATTGTTGTTATGCTCTCTCCAGTCTGCAGATTTCAAGTACTCAAGTGCAAAAGTCCTGATAATTCCTTATAGGTCCCTCACACTGCAGCAGATCCATAACTTGTCTGTCAGACTCGCCCCACATGCAAAGAAAGTTTCTTCCATTTAATAAATTCAGAGCCAACAGCAAGGACTTTTAAACCAGTGATGCCAGTGTGTCCTTCCAGTTCTGTTCTTGCAGAGTTTGTGCCTGCCTTTTCTGTAAATTTGTTGTAAAGTTGTTGTTTTTTTCCCCTACAATAATTGTGTACTGTTTTTCTATGAGCAATAAAATCATCTTTTGCACCTTTAGTGTTCAGGAGTTCATGACCTTCACCAGTGCCTTGATTGCGGAGCGAACATCTGTCGGAACCCGTGCCTCAGTCAAAGAGCAAGGTAAGACTGTTTCTGATGGCAAATTGCGTGATTATATTTTGCTGATGTTATTTATATTATACACTTTGAATGTGCAAATGAAAACGAAACAGTTTTAATTTGTTTTCTATTTTCACTGCATTTCTTATTAGAAAACCCTCAAACATTTCCTTGTTTCCTTGTTTAATATTCCTCCGCCATTTATTTCCGCAATCATTTATTCAGTTTCCTGTTTATATTCCTTTGTTTACTCTATCCTGTATGAGTTGCTTGTTAATGACTCATAAAGGAGGCGGGCTTTCAGAGTCCAGCTATGAGGAAACTCTCAGCTGTTTTTTTTTTTTTTTCTTTTTAAGTTTCAAAAGTCTTTGAAGTTGCCAGAAGAAGAATGAAGATTCACTATTAAATTTCTCTTGAGTTAATTGGACTGCATTTATTCAAATATATTTGCAGAATATCTTTGCCATGTGTATGTGAGAAACGACAACCTGAGTGCTGTGGTGATCTCAGACTCTGAATACCCACAGAGGGTCTGCTTCACTCTGCTCGACAAGGTGGGGATGAAAACGAAGCAGTTTGGTATCATTTTGCTTTCTGTTGTACTTCTTTAAAACGTCTTGCGGTTTGTAGGTGTTAGAAGAGTTTTCCAGGCAAGTGGACAGTATAGACTGGCCGTCTGGTAATCCTGACACTATAAGCTACAAAGGTCTGGACATTCACCTTTCAAAATACCAGGTAGGTTTAGCTACCATGCTAAAACCTGTTTGAATATCCTAGTATATTAAAATGATGATTTCTTCTTGAGTCACTTGTTACAATGTCTGCTAATAAGACTGTTGATAAACTTTTTTTGCAAGGATAAATATGTGTCCCTTTAGAAGACAAATTGAATCATTTTGCAGCATTTTAAAACAGTCGTGTTGAAGCTGACGGCTGGTTTCGCTCCGAATGTTGTTCTTCCTCAGAACCCCAGGGAAGCAGACGCCATGACCAAAGTACAAGCGGAGCTGGATGAGACAAAGATCATTTTGGTAAACCTCTTCACAGTGACTCCAAATTAATACGAAATGGGTTCTTTAAAAACCCGGTGCCTAAATACACGGATGCCTCAGTGTATTTAGGCATTAGACATGTTTTCAGTTTTTTTTTTGTGGATTGACTATCGAAGCCTTGCGATGCCAGCAACGCAAACTGAGAAGCGGAACTGTAATTGTTCCCATAATGAAGTTTAATGGAGACTGCCACTTCCTTCCTGACAGTCTGTTTGCTGTAATTAGACCGATGAGTCTGTCCTTTATGCTTCAGTTGAATTAAGATGGGAAACATCCAGCGCATCTTCAGCTGTACCAACTCAAACTGACTAAGAACAAATTAAATTAAATCCTTAAAGAAATATTTAGAATAGTGAATAATACAAGCTTTGACTTTCTTTCACAAAACAACAGTTTTTAAATACTTTTGATAATCATCTGTCAGTATTTAAATGTTTTAAAGCCTTTCTTAAGGATATATATATTTAAAAAAAAAATAAAACCTGAACCTGGTGCATCTGTGTCAAATTTTAAGGTAGCAAATTGATAATGAAAATTATGTCTGGTGAAGAGCATCAACCCATCCCGAAACTTTAACTTGGTAAAGTTACTATCGGAACTAGATGGCAACTAATAAAGTAAAGAGCAGATTTATTTTAATCCAGGTCTCAAAACAAGCAGTGAATTTACTCTTTGCCACACTCCAAAACTGGTCAACCTATTTCAGTGTTTCCACAACCCAGATGGATCCGGATTACTGCTAAAGCAGTAAAAGGCTAATATTTTGTCTTTTGTTGTGCAAAGTTTTATGGAAAAAAAAAAAAAAACTCAAGAGATTTACAACAGCAGCCATTTCTGTCACACTAATTTAAAAGTTTAGTTTACATCTGTTATGTTTTAGTATGGATTTGCAGGATCCCCTCATTTTATGTGACTTTTACTGACCTATTTGATAGCTTTCAATGTGCTGCACTATTTCACGACAACATTTTGTCCTCTGCAGCACAACACCATGGAGAGTCTGCTGGAAAGAGGAGAGAAACTGGATGATCTCGTGTCAAAGTCGGAGCACCTGGGAAACCAGTCTAAAGCCTTCTACAAGACCGTAAATATGACAGACTCTCCTGCAACATTGAACCGGGTTCATGCTGCTGCTACAGTGAACGTTGTGGTCTTTGCTACCTTTGCAGGCACGGAAACAGAACTCCTGCTGTGAAATCATGTGATGCTGCCGCCTCGTCCTTGTGGAAACGTCTCTCTGGCTTTCTGCTTTTCCTACAACCCCCATCATGCACCAGCTACGCGCTCTCCACCGGGACGCTGTGTCAATCCCAGATGGGGAGCAGGAAAAACGGCGGCCGCTTTTAAACGGGACCTCTCTGTGATGGGGGCTGAAGGACTGAAGGCGTTTAGTGGGAGGAAGTCACAGTTTTGAATCATGCTTCAAACCTTGTCAAAGGTGAAACATCCGTGTGGTGATTCTGACCAGCTGAGAATATTTTAGCGTGACGTTAAGTACTAACGGTGTGTCGTTAGAACGTCTTCAAACCATTTAATGTTATTCAGGTTGAATCTAAACTTAATATCTTGATCTCTTAAACTTATTGACAGAGTATTAACCACATGTGTGCTTTTGCTTCAAAGCAACTGACAATCTCATATATTCAACATGTCAAAACTGGGTTCCTCGTAACTAGAGGCATATATATGTCCAACAGGGGGCGCTGTCTTTATGTACTATAATCTCAATTAGACTCTGAAGGACATATTTAACTTTGCAGACTTTTATGTCCAATTTTAAGCATTGCTGCATTGCTACATTTAGTTGCTTTTTTGCCTTTGTCTGTCTGATGTTAAATGAAGTCTTCAACATTCCTGCCTTGGCTGATTGTGACGTGTGATGATGAGACTTAAAGCCAAAGAGGAATAGAAGATTTGGTGTCAAATATATTAAAAATCCCTAAGCATGCTAATCATTCTGATATCCAAAACTCACACACACGTGTCACCTGAACAGAGTTTTGCCCGCTCAGAAAAAGCTGCACTCATCTTCTGTTCCTCTCGAAACACGGATCGCCCCCCACAGGAGCCCACGCCCGTCTGGATGGGTTTTAGTCACTCCACTTCTGACTTTCACGTGCAGCGAGCACCGTTTGCTTCATATTTATGATTTCTGATGAAACACTGCCTTCAGATCTGCGTTTCAGATATTTCTCTGCTCTCATTGTGTACATTTGTGATCCAACATACAGCTGCAGTCTGTGTAGATTCTGAGTGCCTGCGTGTTTGTGTGCGTTGAGAAGCTTGTTGTGCCGTCTGTTGCTCTTTCTGCTTTTACAGTGTAAACTTTGGTGCAATATCTGCAGACTGTTGCTGTGTGTCTCTCTTGCAGTGCAGAGAAAAGCTCAAAATGTTTCTCACGACGGACACTTCATTAAACTTTGACATGCTTTACTTTTGACTAAGATTGACGAGAGGCTTGTCCAGTGAGTTTCTTGTTTTTGTTTTTCCAGATCTCTGGCTTCGTCTTTTGAAAACGTTTTTCTGGTGTTATGCTGTAAGCTCTGGTCCAATGGCCGCTGTGTTGGAACAGTGTGGTTTAAACGGTTTGCATTAAATGTTTTGATCCAAATGTGAGCTTCACTTTTAAAATCAGATCATTTTCCGTCTTTATCGGCCCTGGTTTATTGCATTGTGAGCTTGTTCAGGTTGTTTACAGAGCATTTATTCATGCTCGGATAAAAATCAAAATGCCTGTTGTGTCCCTTCTTTTTATTTATAAAAGCATTAAATATATTTATCCATAGTTGCAGAAAATCAGGCCAGATTTGTGGAGCCATTCTGTGCTGATCCTGGATGGAGAAGCTGCTAATTTGCTGTGAGAAATGCGTTACAAAGGAGGAAATTAAAGAACAAACAGTTTACAGATATAGGTGCTTTAAAAGAGGAGACACATTTACATTTTTTGGACTGTTTGCCAAGTATTTTTTATATAAAAAGCTTTTATTTAAGCGATTAGAGGATCCAATTAGCTCAATTTGGGTATGTTTTTGTCTTGTCTATTCATCCAGACAAAACAAAAAAGCATGCCCTTTTTTGTTGTGCAAATAAAACATTTCTCTAAAAAAATGAAAAAAAAAGTAGCAGTGTGTTTCTCAACTCCCCCATATTTATGAAAAATAAAATAAACTAATGTAAATAAATAGTTATTAACTCTTATTTGGATGTAAAATTCAAGTAAAAGTAATGACAATCTCTCTGCCAAGGTTTTATACATGTTTACCCATAAATATTGTTGATAAGCTTTAAAATAGCAATATTTTAAAAATAAAGTTTGGTGTTAAGAAAAAAAATCAACGGTGTAATTTAACCAAGAAATAACTATATTTTTTAAAAATGTTATTCCTCATTGTTTATCAGTCTTAGTCATTTTTATTCTGAATATTTGTATCAATTCTTTCTGCCAAATGAATGAAGTCCATCTTCCCCTCAGCTCAGATTTAAAATAAAAATTATGATTATGGGTAAAATATCCAACTGCATGTCCTAATGCGTTTTAAACCAGTACAGGTAATGATTTTAGCTTGAAGTTTCCGCAATTTAGTCTTTGTGGAGAACTGTAAAATGCGAGTTTGAAGGAGGTCCGTGAATGCGTCACCAAAAACGCAGCTGAACTGAAAAAAGCAGCGAGCAGTTCAGCAGTTTGAACTTGTACCTCTGAAATGTGGACAAAGATGGAAAACAAAAGCTCGGCTACCGTCCGGCAAACTTTCATCTCAAAGGTGAGGAGTTAAAAGGTTCAGAAGCGACTTACCCGTTTCTGATCAGAGATTTTGTGCCAAGACATCCAGAGTTTGGGAATTCAGTTTAGAAATTGTAGCTCTTCTATGCTGCACGATATATATATATTTTTTTATTTTTATTTTTATTTTTGCAAACCTGAGAACATGCGATCAAGCAAAAACATTTATCTTGGCTCCTGTTGTTGGTCTGAAGTCCACGCATTGTTTGATTTCCAGCAGCAAGTTTCAGCTGTTGCAGTGAGCAGCAGAGTCTGCTCCTTGTGTTGATTTTCCTTGTGATTTTCTGTCTCCTCTTTTTAGTTTAAAGCTCTGATTGAGACAGCAGGTGCTGTTGAGCAGAACATTGCCACCAGTGATTACCGCTGCCCTGCCTGGAATCTCTGCTCTACTGTTTTGTTTACTCAAAGCACAACATGTTTGCTGCATTTCAGATGGTTGACCCAAATCTGAGAGAAGAGCTTCTAAATTTAAAAGGTAAGCTGGTTAGAGATAGGTTGTGTGACGGACAGTCCCCTTATTTTATTTTAAGAAGATATGTTTCATTGGTTGCAACGTTTTAATATAGCCTACACAGGTGCATCTTAAAAATAATCCTGATCAGTGTTTACTTTTTTACTTATTATTTTGCCTTAAGCTGGACCGAAATGGTAGTTATGACTTGGATATATCCTAATTATTTCTGTAAAACCAGGTTAATAGGGAAAAAAAACAAAAACTAAAATTTAAGATCTTGAACACAAAAATATCAGAATAATAAAAACATATACATTTAGAAAATGTTACCGACATGCCACATCAATAAACATACGTCTATTCTTCTATTCTGTTTTGTTAGCAGTGTGTTATGTTTCTCTGTATTGGTTTCCTAAAGTTTCCAGCGCAGCCGCCACTCATCCGTCCAACACAGAGGATTCTTTAACAAGGACCAACGGGATCATACCTGGTGAGCAGCTTTTCTGTTTCACAGTCGACTTTGTGTCAGCAGTTTAAAAGAACAGTTTATCAGACAAACCCTCTGAAATATATCATTTTAATTATAAATACTCTATTTACTAAGCAAACTTAGCACAAAAAGAATGGAAATTTGTGTTTGGTTTATTATTTTGTTGTTCTAAAATATCCCTAAACTAATGGAAAGTTTATTCATTTAGTCTTTAAGCATCCTGTCAAACAAAATCCTGTAATAAATGAGCAAATGTAAATGCTGGGAGGTGGTTTATTTCTGTGAAGAAATGTGATGCGTTTGTGTTGATGAAAATATTGCTGTAGTTTTAGGTGGAAAGAGTAATACAAAGTTAAAGCCTGAGTTGTGAAAAAAAAATAATAAAAAAAACATTATTAAACAATAATATATCACCGTTTTTAATTTTTTTTAAATAAGTGCATTAAGTCATCTGACACATTTTCTGCATGAAGAAACCAGTTTAGAGTCTTAAAAAAATTACATAGCTGCATTATGAACTAACTGCCTTGTTGAAGAAAATGTGCCATACAAATAAACTTGGTTAACACGTTATGCTTGTCATGCCTAAATCTCATATTTGGGTTTTTAGGTGCAATCGCAGCCTCTGTGCTCACTCAAAGGCTGATAAATTGAAACAGAGTTTTGCAGGTCAGACTGTGCTTTTTCTCATGAATGTAAGTCCAGCTGCTCTTCTCTCCAGTGTTCAAAAAGCAGAGTGTCGAAATAGATTAGATATATTTTGTTTTTTATGTAGGAATTCAGCTAAATTCTGGCTAATCTTTGAACTGTACCATGATTTTGGTTCCTGAATTTAGCTAATTCACTGTAACGGTAACGTTGGAACCCAGGAAGCCTATGTTGCTTAAAAAGATCAGTTTGATTTTTTTTTTTTTTTTTTTTATAAAATAAACTCTAAAATACCATAAAAGCTCATATAACCTCATGCATTCTGTTTTTGAATTCTAGAGCAATTGCTGGGCATTACATTTTATTTCAACGACACACACACACACACACACACAAGAACCGAAACGATTTCTACTTTTGGCTGTTTTTCATTGACACAAGATGTTCCTTTAGAATGACATAAATAGCATGACACTCGCACGCAATTTTCCTTTTCATGCACAAAATGATGCATAGCGTGAAAGATAAGCATCAGTTCTGGGGATTGCAAAACATTCATCATTTGCAAAACGGCCAGATGAACGGATAAACCTCAGACATTTCATGGTAGAAAACTGTGTTGATTCAAACCTTCCTATTGCTGCCCTACAACGCAAGAAGTTAGAGATACGGAGGCAGGATAAGATGCAGAGCAGAAAGCATTTAACTTGCTTTCTCTTTTCTCAGTCGCAAATAGGGCCATTTAACAACTGGCATGTCAAATACCCATGTAGAAAAATGATAGAAAAGTTGTTCAGGCCACAATTAACTGATGGATTTAGCTTGTGCACCAGCCTTTTGCTTTGGGCAACAGTCCACAGTACAATGCCACTAACGGTGAAAACTAGTTAAACTATAATGGTTGCTTCTGGTTATTTTTTTGGCAGCAAGACATTGTATAAAACATTACTTATTAAAAATAAAAATACACAAGATCAAAGGTTGTTGTTTTTTTTTTTCTTTTTAGTTCTTTGCACACAAATTTAACATCGGTTCAAATAAAACTAACAGTTTCATTTGAACCTGTTAGTTTCAAATGAAATTAGTTACACATGAAACTAACAGCTGATTGCTTTAGAGCAGTCGGGCCTTCAGAGCTGATTGCTCTGAAGAATCTGCTTCATGTGCTTTCCTGCAAAATCCCTTCATGTACAAAACAAGAGCAGCAGCTTGTTGGTTATTTTAGAAGACAAGAATCTTGTTACTGAGTTGCCTGTTGCTACACAGCAGAAGTTAATGGCTTTATTATTCCATATTACATTTACACTTATTTACAGTGAAACTGATGATCCCTTCGTCACAGGATTTACAAACATGGTACCGAGTTCTGCAACAGGTTGTGACCTTTCTCTATTGAATTTTTCTTTTCCATTGGTATTTTCTCCAAAGAACAGAAAAAAACAATTTATCTTATTTCAGGGACACAAAACACTTAACAATATATGCAAAAGTATTTACAGGAAACATTTAAATATTTGATTGGCATTTTAAGTGTTAGATCAACACAAAGTGTCACATATTTCTGAAACCACACTGCAGTTAAAGCTGCAGGGCTTTAGTGGTTCAGTCGCTGAGCCGCTGTGAACATCAGCTTTCAAATCTCGTCATAGATTCTCAATTGGATTTAGGCCTGGGCTTTGACTGGTCCATTCAAGCACAAACATACTTTGAAAGGACATTTCTCCCTCTGGCTGTAGTCACTGACCCCCTGCTCAATGCAATGCACCCTTTTCCGGGGAGAGCAGAACATTCATGTACCATCATATTAAATCTGCAACTAAAAGTTTAAATGTTTTATTGCCTCGTGTGACCTGAAAACCAGAAGGTTTACCTGTGGTTAAGATGAACTTTTCACATTATATCTCACTTTCAAGACAGTTCAGTGTAGTTTCTGAAACTGTTTTAACTAATCTCCACCTTGCATCTTTCCTATCTCATACCTGCTCTCTCTATACATCCTGTAGATAAAACCTCTAGTTCCCTCTGTGTTTATCATGATGAGTAAAGTGAGTTGCTTTCGTGCGTTTCGCATGCATTCACTGCTGTGCCGTGATGCAATCTGAAAGATTCTGAAACCAAACACACCAAAATAAGGCATGTTAAGAGTGTGGTAGAAATCACAAAATGAGGTTTAGAAGCAACAGTGCACTAGGTTTTAACATTTTGCCTCCACTTTTAGAGTTTTTATACTCTTGAATGGGAGAGCAAAAAGGCTCAACATTGTTTGTTTTGTGTTTAACCATCAGAGATGTAACCATAAAGTTCTGCACATGATCCCTGCAGGCAGTCGGACGTCTCAAAGCTGGATCTGATTTCACTAAACTCAGTGATGGGGCTCAAGTAGCTCTTGTTTACAATGCACCTCAGCTGCTGATGGGGGGGTGTTTGACAGAGCAGGACAGCAGACTGAGGCCGGTAGCCTGTTTGGAGTGGACAGGAAGGAGGAAGAGACGACTGGGGAGCAGGCGAGCACATTGTGTCCGTACCCTCAGGATCCATCAGGATTGAGCTTTCATGCCACAAAGGTTTGACTGTCAAGACTTCAATGTCACAGCTGATGCACTCTTCCTCTCTCTGAGACTGCAGCTTCTGACCAGTCTAAACCAGAATGCAGAAAAAAAATATATGAAAAAAAAACATGCCTTCTAGAGAAACCTGAAGTCATTTTTGTGATTATTTTTATCAGACGAGGGTGTCGAAACTTGGTGTGAGAAAAGACGCAAACCGAAACATTAAAAAGGTCAAACATTTCTCAACAAAAAACATTCTCAAGAATTTACGACAGAAACTGGAATTATATCAGGAATGGATAAAAATATAACATTTAATGTTATAGAAGTCACAGAAATTGAGAGGAAGTTTTTTTCACAAGTAGTTAATTAGTTCATTAGGAATGTTATATATATATATATTTCTGTTGATCTCAATTCAACAGAAATCTGTGGACTATGCTTAAAGGATTAAACTTTGGATTTATACCAGCTTCTACCAATTCTGCTAAGAACAGTGGTCAGCAGTGGTCAGACATTCAGCCAGAATTATACCAAGAAAATGTTGATGGATCCAAAACGTTTGCAGCTTTCTATGAGATATCTGAACTGAAGATGTTTAAAAAAAAAAACAATTCAAACTTGTCCACCCAGTTCTCATTTTAAAAACCACTAAAGCTGCATGATTGAATGTAGTTATAGCAAACAAAAATAAAACTAAACTTCCTTTGAGATTAATGAAATATCTATCCATACCTCATTCAAGAAGCTCTCAAACTCAGGAGTTTTGATGTTCATACCAGCAGGATAAGTAAATATCTCCCTCAGTCCATTTTTTAAACTAGGGGAAACACACAAAATCTCAGAGGTCTGGAAAAATTTGAATATAAACATACTGGAGTAAATCTAAACACTCCCATCTCTCACATTTTCCTTTGTGGCCACAGCAGAACGGTGCAGCCCAGCAGGAGCAGGATGGGAGTCAAGATCTTTGGTAAGTGGGAAAAATCTGCAGAGAGAATCAGAGAAATACCAGAATTCAGTGAGCTGGGAAAACCGAAGACATCCAAGCTTAACTGATTTATTTTGGTAACTGTCGTGTTTTTGTGAAAGTCCTGGATCGAACGAAGCTCACTGTTAACTTTGGTCCTGATGGTAATGCTGGCAGCTGATCCGGGCCCAACTGTAGTCAGAGCCCTCACAGAGCAGACATATTCCTGGTCCTGCTGCAGACCCTCCATGGTTACTGACTTTTGCCGGGGATCGCCCACGGAAACGTTGAATAAAACTAGGTAGACAAGGTTTTGTTTATCTGAGATTATGCCCACTGATCAAATTATATTACATTGATGTTTACAACAGTCCTCGTGTAATTCAAAGTTTTCCTCTGAACTCACTTGCAGCATGACCTAAACGAGCATCAGTCTGCACTTCCTGCACCGTTACCAGGTAACCAGTGATGAATGCCCTCTGGGCTGGATCGTCTTCGTCATAGTGCCACTCCAGTGTCACAGATGTATATGTCCTTTTAACAGGTTGTATTATTCTTGGGGGCTCCACATATCCTGGGGAAGTGGAAATGATGTGAATTGATAAGAATCAACGGAATAAACAGGAAGCATGGTAATGCTCAGTTGTGAGACTAAATTTTGTTCACAAGTGTTTGTACATGAATTTAAAGGTGGTTTTAATTGCTGAATTAATCAAGTAAAAATTTTATGATTTTGTGTAAAGAACATCTTCCTGGTTTTTTTCCAGACCTGATACCAAAAAAAAAAAAAAAAAAAAAAAAATATATATATATATATATATATATATATATATATATATATATATATATATATATATATATTTTATTGAATACTTGTAATAAACTAATCCTGACTCCAATTTTTCCTTTCCTCTGAAACAAGACATATTTTCATCAAACAGACAAAAAAATAAAATAAAATATTTTTAAAGAAATATTTTCTCTCAGTAAAAAGACTTACTGGACTCCTTAAAGTATCCAGTCTGTGTCTCCAGCAGTTTGTCTCCATGATCTGTGCATCCATAAATATTGAATGAATATCTCAATTCCGGTTTGAAGTATCCTGCAAAACCATCCCACAAAAATTACAGTAAGTGTCCAAGTTGATAGAAAAAATACCAGAGAAGAGAAAAACGTACCTGCAGGTAAGAAAGTGCTGTTTCCTTTAGGCACTTTCATCCACTGCAGCGTGCAGGGTGCTTTGCTTCCCATGATGCACCACTCCACGGTGTGACCGCAGGTGACTGAAGTTTGCTCATTCCACCACAGATGGAAACCATCAGCTGTTCTGCTCAGGCGCTTCTTCACTGGAGGGATTTCTGGACAGCCAGAAATTTACAATCATTTATTATCTAAACGTTTCAGCTTTTCAGCTTAATGCATCATCCTGTGAGAAAAAAAAACAATCAACAGAAAGGAGTGCATATAAAATATTTATTTCACATTTTAGTTTGTCAAAATAGCTTGAATGTTCACCCCATGTAACAAGAACAAAAGCCTGCTGGGTCATTTATTTAAAAAAATAATTTTAATCATATTCGCACAAAGAAAAATCCTTAAAAAAAAAATAAAAAAATATGCCAACGTCACCTGAGTCGTCCTTTGGCGGGATGATGATGCGGGCTGAGATGGATGACCCCGTGCTGAGAGCAGCTTGAACAGTAAAGTTACACCTGCTGGGACCAATCAGGACGACTGCCTGACTCTGGCCGCTGTCCTTCAGCTCTGTCACAGTTTGACCTTCCTGTGACCACTGGACTGCATAGCTTTGGATCTTCACTGAGGTTGCTGTACCAAAAGCAGGCTGGCGACAGAATGGATCAGTGTAAAACTGTTCAGAAGACAAAGTTTGGCTCTTATTTGTACTAAAATATATTTTTTAAAACAAACATACAGGCTTCCATAGCAGAGTGACATTACGAATGCCTGAATCAGGTTTGCTCTCTATTCTCCTCCATAAGTCCAAGGTTACCACTGAGGAGCGTTGTTTGTTCATGGGAACCAAAGTGGGATGTCATTTGTTAGAAAAAAAAAAAAAAAATAGAAATAATCGTTTTAGAATAAATGTCAGT